>NC_091288.1:199673474-199973474 GCF_032444005.1 Ranitomeya imitator
TGCAGTGTGTATATACATGTGTTTGTGCAGTGTGTAAATATCTGTATGTGCAGTGTGTATATACATGTGTATGTGCAGTGTGTATATATGTGTGTGCAGTGTGTATATATGTGTATGTGCAGTGTGTATATACATGTGTATGTGCAGTGTGTATATATGTGTATGTGCAGTGTGTATATATGTGTATGTGCAGTGTGTATATACATGTGTATGTGCAGTGTGTGTATATATGTGTATGTGCAGTGTGTATGTACAGTATGTGTATGTGCAGTGTGTATATATCTGTATGTGCAGTGTGTATATACATAGGTATGTGATGTGTGTGTATATATGTGTATGTGCTGTGTGTATATATCTGTATGTGCAGTGTGTATGTATCTGTATGTGCAGTGTGTATATACATAGGTATGTGATGTGTGTATATATATGTGTATGTGCTGTGTGTATATATCTGTATGTGCAGTGTGTATATATCTGTATGTGCAGTGTGTATACACATAGGTATGTGATGTGTGTGTATATATGTGTATGTGCTGTGTGTATATATGTGTATGTGCAGTGTGTGTATATATGTGTATGTGCAGTGTAAATATACATGTGTATGTGCAGTGTGTATATATGTGTATGTGCAGTGTGTATATATGTGCAGTGTGTATATATGTGTATGTGCAGTGTGTGTATATATGTGTATGTGCAGTGTATATATACATGTGTATGTGCAGTGTGTGTATATGTGTATGTGCAGTGTGTGTATATATGTGTATGTGCAGTGTGTGTATATATGTGTATGTGCAGTGTGTATATATGTGCAGTGTGTATATATGTGTATGTGCAGTGTGTGTATATATGTGTATGTGCAGTGTATATATACATGTGTATGTGCAGTGTGTATATATGTGTATGTGCAGTGTGTGTATATATGTGTATGTGCAGTGTGTGTATATATGTGTATGTGCAGTGTGTATATATGTGTATGTGCAGTGTGTATATATGTGTATGTGCAGTGTGTATATATGTGTGTATGTGCAGTGTGTATATATGTGTATGTGCAGTGTGTGTATATGTGTATGTGCAGTGTGTATATATCTGTATGTGCAGTTTGTGTATATATGTGTATGTGCAGTGTGTATATATGTGTATGTGCAGTGTGTGTATATATGTGTATGTGCAGTGTGTGTATATATGTGTATGTGCAGTGTGTATATATGTGCAGTGTGTGTATATATGTGTATGTGCAGTGTGTGTATATATGTGTATGTGCAGTGTGTATATATGTGTATGTGCAGTGTGTATATATCTGTATGTGCAGTGTGTATATATGTGTATGTGCAGTGTGTGTATATATGTGTTTGTGCAGTGTGTATATATGTGCAGTGTGTGTATATATGTGTATGTGCAGTGTGTGTATATATGTGTATGTGCAGTGTGTATATATCTGTATGTGCAGTGTGTATATATGTGCAGTGTGTGTATATATGTGTATGTGCAGTGTGTGTATATATGTGTATGTGCAGTGTGTGTATATATGTGTATGTGCAGTGTGTATATATCTGTATATGCAGTGTGTATATATGTGCAGTGTGTGTATATATGTGTATGTGCAGTGTGTGTATATATGTGTATGTGCAGTGTGTATATATCTGTTTGTGCAGTGTGTATATATGTGTATGTGCAGTGTGTATATATGTGAATGTGCAGTGTGTATATGTGAATGTGCAGTGTGTGTATATATGTGTATGTGCAGTGTGTATATATCTGTATGTGCAGTGTGTATATATGTGCGGTGTGTGTATATATGTGTATGTGCAGTGTGTGTATATACATTATGTGTATGTGCAGTGTGTATATATGTGTATGTGCAGTGTGTATATATCTGTTTGTGCAGTGTGTATATATGTGTATGTGCAGTGTGTGTATATATGTGTATGTGCAGTGTGTGTATATATGTGTGTGCAGTGTGTATATATGTGTATGTGCAGTGTGTATATATCTGTATGTGCAGTGTGTATATATGTGCAGTGTGTGTATCTATGTGTATGTGCAGTGTGTGTATATATGTGTATGTGCAGTGTGTATATATGTGTATGTGCAGTGTGTATATATGTGTATGTGCAGTGTGTATATATGTGTATGTGCAGTGTGTGTATATATGTGTATGTGCAGTGTGTATATATGTGTATGTGCAGTGTGTATATATGTGTATGTGCAGTGTGTATATATAGAGATTCAAAGATTCAAAGATTCAAAGATTCAAAGAAGCTTTAGTGGCAGGACCAAATACACATCAGTTTTGCCAAAGCAAGTGTATAGAGGCAATAGGGATAGGGACTGAGGGGATGTTGGGTAGGAGCTGTGGGGGGAGGTGGATGGGGCAGATCCAGGGTGGGGGCTATAGTCCATGGCATAGGGGAGGTGGATGGGGCAGGTCCAGGTTGGGGGCTATAGTCCATGGCATAGGGGAGGTGGATGGGGCAGATCCATTGTGGGGGCTATAGTCCATGGCATAGGGGAGGTGGATGGGGGCAGATCCAGGTTGGGGGCTATAGTCCATGGCATCATAGTTCTCTTTCTCGCAGTCTATGACATTCGCTCACATACCGCGCTGCTATCTCCACCGCTCTCTCTTCTTCTCCCAGCAGGATATATGTTTTCTCTTCCTCCTTCATGGTGATGAAGTCCGGGAAGAGATGTGAGAGTCTCCTGAAGTGAGTGTCCCTCACTGCTGAGTATTTGGAGCAGTGTAGCAGGAAGTGGGTTTCGTCCTCTATGGCCTCCTGGTCACAGTGTTGGCACAGTCTTTCCTCCCTGGGCTTGTAGCTCTGCCTGTGTCGGCCACATTCGATGGCCAGACTGTGGGCACTGAGTCTATATCGGCTCAGGATCTGGCGGTCTCTGGGGTCCGGGAGTTTCTCCAGATATGGGGCCAGTCTGTAGTCTCTCTGTAGGCTCCGGTACATGGTCAGTTTCTGTGAGCTGATGATATCATTCTTCCAGTCACTGACATACCTCTCCTGGCCTTCATCTGCCATCTTCCTAATTCCGGCTTTTGTCAGGTTGTTGTGATTGGTGTTCTGCTCCGGTTGGGTTTGGCTGGGCTGTTCCGGGGGTTCTGGTTTTTCTGTTTCACCTTCATGTATCAGGGCTTTATGGTGGTGGGAGCTTGGATTGCTCCTATGCAGGTGAGCCCGGAATGACAGCGCCCTCTTTAGAACTGTTAGGTGTAGAGGGAATCTGCCCAGCTCGGCCCGACAAGCACTGTTGGAGGTGCTCCGATGGACCTGGAGAAGGTGCTTGCAGAATTCCAGGTGGAATATTTCTGTTGGACTGGAGTCCCACTTTGACCAGTCTGGGTAGGTGTGAGGACCCCAGACTTCGCTGCCATACAGGAGGATTGGGGCGATGATGGAGTCGAAGATTTTTAGCCAGACCCTCACTGGTGTATATATGTGTATGTGCAGTGTGTGTATATGTGTATGTGCAGTGTGTGTATATGTGTATGTGCAGTGTGTATATATCTGTATGTGCAGTGTGTATATATGTGCAGTGTGTGTATATATGTGTATGTGCAGTGTGTGTATATATGTGTATGTGCAGTGTGTGTATATATGTGTATGTGCAGTGTGTATATATCTGTATGTGCAGTGTGTATATATGTGCAGTGTGTGTACATATGTGTATGTGCAGTGTGTGTATATATGTGTATGTGCAGTGTGTATATATCTGTTTGTGCAGTGTGTATATATGTGTATGTGCAGTGTGTATATATGTGAATGTGCAGTGTGTATATATGTGTATGTGCAGTGTGTGTATATATGTGTATGTGCAGTGTGTATATATATCTGTATGTGCAGTGTATATACTGTATATGTGCAGTGTGTGTATATATGTGTATGTGCAGTGTGTGTATATATGTGTATGTGCAGTGTGTATATATCTGTATGTGCAGTGTGTATATATGTGCAGTGTGTGTATATATGTGTATGTGCAGTGTGTGTATATATGTGTATGTGCAGTGTGTATATATGTGTATGTGCAGTGTGTATATATGTGTATGTGCAGTGTGTATATATGTGTATGTGCAGTGTGTGTGTATATGTGTATGTGCAGTGTGTATATATGTGCAGTGTGTATATATATGTGTATGTGCAGTGTGTGTATATGTGTATGTGCAGTGTGTATATATCTGTATGTGCAGTGTGTATATATGTGCAGTGTGTGTATATATGTGTATGTGCAGTGTGTGTATATATTTGTATGTGCAGTGTGTATATATCTGTTTGTGCAGTGTGTATATATGTGTATGTGCAGTGTATATATATGTGAATGTGCAGTGTGTATATATGTGTATGTGCAGTGTGTATATATGTGTATGTGCAGTGTGTATATATCTGTATGTGCAGTGTATATATATGTGCAGTGTGTGTATATATGTGTATGTGCAGTGTGTGTATATATGTGTATGTGCAGTGTGTGTATATATGTGTATGTGCAGTGTGTATATATCTGTATGTGCAGTGTGTATATATGTGCAGTGTGTGTATATATGTGTATGTGTATGTGCAGTGTGTATATATGTGTATGTGCAGTGTGTATATATCTGTATGTGCAGTGTGTATATATGTGCAGTGTGTGTATATATGTGTATGTGCAGTGTGTGTATATACAGTATGTGTATGTGCAGTGTGTATATATGTGTATGTGCAGTGTGTATATATCTGTTTGTGCAGAGTGTATATATGTGTATGTGCAGTGTGTGTATATATGTGTATGTGCAGTGTGTATATACAGTATGTGTATGTGCAGTGTGTATATGTGTATGTGCAGTGTGTATATATGTGTATGTGCAGTTTGTATATATCTGTATGTGCAGTGTGTATATATGTGTATGTGCAGTGTGTATATATGTGTATGTGCAGTGTGTATATATGTGTATGTGCAGTGTGTATATACATGTGTATGTGCAGTGTGTATATATGTGTATGTGCAGTGTGTATATACATGTGTATGTGCAGTGTGTATATATGTGTATGTGCAGTGTGTATATATGTGTATGTGCAGTGTGTATATACATGTGTATGTGCAGTGTGTATATATGTGTATGTGCAGTGTGTGTATATATGTGTATGTGCAGTGTGTATATATCTGTATGTGCAGTTTGTATATATGTGTAAGTTCAAATCCCACTCCTTTCGCCCCAATGAAAATGAAAGAGTTAAAAAAAAAAAAAACACATTTGGTATTGCTGTGTTCAGAAACGCCTGATCTATCAAAATATAAAATCAATCCATCTGATCGGCAAACGGCATAACATACCATACATAACGCGGGATATGCATGATGATAAATACTAAACAAACATTTAAAACTGCAATATGATGTGCCATTGAGCAACCAGTAAATGATAACTAATCTTAAAAAAAAGAAAATTATAACATACCTATGACGAAAATGGAACAAAATTAGGAGGTAAGAACTTAAAAAAACCTTGCTACTACATTTTTACCATGCATTTCCTTGGCACCCTAATGTGTATGTGCAGTGTGTATATGCATGTGTATGTGCAGTGTGTGTGTATATCCATGTGTTTGTGTAATGTGTATATATATATATGTACTGTATGTGTAATGTGTATGTGTAGTGTGTGTATACATGTGTATATGCAGAGTGGATATATAAACATGGGTATGTGCATGTGAATGTGCAGTGTTTGTATATATACATGTGCATGTGCAGTGTGTGTATATCTATGTGTTTGTGTAATGTGTATATATATATGTACTGTATGTGTAATGTGTATGTTTAGTGTGTGTATACATGTGTATATGCAGAGTGGATATATAAACATGGGTATGTGCATGTGAATGTGCAGTGTTTGTATATATACATGTGCATGTGCAGTGTGTGTATATCTATGTGTTTGTGTAATGTGTGTATATACATGTGTATGTGCAGTGTGTGTGTGTATCCATGTGAATGTGCAGTGTGTGTGTATATACATGTGTATGTGCAGTGTGTGTATATACATGTGTATGTGCAGTGTGTGTATATACATGTGTATGTGCAGTGTGTGTATATCCATGTGAATGTACAGTGTGGGTATACATGTGTATGTGCAGTGTGTATATACATGTGTATGCAGCGCCCCAGAGTCCTGGTCGTTGCAGTAATGTCGTTCTTCCACCAGGGGGAGCAATGTTACGTCTGATGGCACCAAAGGAGTTCACCCTGCCAGGTATCACAGCCACACACACACTTCACACGCCAGCCACAAGGGGGAACAAAAGGTTCTATCTATTAGGCCACTCCTCACATTTGGGTAAAACTGGGGGTTGGCTAGGAAGTTAGTCAGAGTGAGTCGGAGCCAGGAGGAGGAGAGGAGAGGAGCAGACTGGGCTCGGCCCAGGAAAGGGAAGGAAGGACACGGAGCTGCGCCTGCAACCCATACGGCAGCCTCCTAAGAATGGACAAGAAAGGAAGTGTGCCGTAGTGAGTGAGCACAGAAGTCATAGCAACAGGAGTGAAACATGAGTAGGAGACCAGCTAGAAGCAGGCTGCCTCCATCTGAGCGCGGATCCAGTGGCCGGAACACCGAGGGAGTAATAGACTCTACGCTTTACTTCAGAGACCGGCAGGGCAGTCGATTCCAAGTTGGCTGCCCGACCTAAGAACCTAAGCAGACAAGATGGCAACGCAGAGGAGGGGCGACGCTAGGGTTCCTATAAAATAGCCTCAGGCCACCACCGTCATACGGGTTATGTCCTATTCATCTCGGGGACAGAGAGAGAGAAGTAACAACAGTGAGGACCTTATGGTAGCTAATGCACGTAGGGACCTACTACGTTACTGTGCGCAAGGGGAAGGCTACTGATTTCCACCTGGATAAGGGGACTCTGGAATTGCCATCAGACCGGCCGGACTCTGCCTACCCTGTAACCTGGTACCCCGGACTGTGGATGCTGAAGCCTTCAGTAAAGGTAAAGAGACTGCAACCTTGTGTCCTCGTTATTCACCGCGCCTTGCACCATCCACCATCAACATCTACACTTCTGGGAAGTCCTGGGGACATACTTCACCTGTGGGAAGTTATACCATCTAGCTGCCATTCCATCACCCCAGCGGACCCCTAAGCAGCGTCGGTCACCCTGATCGAATACCACAGGTGTCGTCACAAACACTGCCGTTATCTACGAACTCTGCCTTTTATTGCGCGCCCCTCATAGGGCCACGGTCCGGGTCGGGCCACCGAGACATCCTCGCTGAAGGAACTGTAGGACCCGGTACCGAGTACCCCATTGCCCTTACGTGGGGGCGATCCATGTATGTGCAGTGTGTGTATATACATGTGTATGTGCAGTGTGTGTATACCCATGTGAATGTGCAGTGTATATATACATGTGTATGTGCAGTGTGTGATGATATGATTATATTTGAATAAATGTAGATTTTTTTGTTCAAGAATAAATGTGGATTGTTAATTACAGAAGAATAATAAGACATCCCCTGAAAATTAGCCCTAACCCATATTTCAGAGCAGAAGATAATATAAAACATTGTCTTATTTTCGAGGATAAGTGGTATCAGGACATATATATATTTTTGCATAGCAGGTCATCTCCTGCCACTCTTCTCAGGATATGTTGAACCAACAGGAAAAGTAAAAAAGGACATACCTGGACATCCAGGGGCAGACATACTCTCTGTGCTGCCAGTTCAGGTGAACAGGGACTATGGGGGCCCAGTCAGGATGTTGGGCTGAACAGAGATTATCTGCACTTGTGTTCTCTGCTCTGATTGTGTCCTATGTAGCTTCTACCACAGGATACAAATGTTCTCCTTCTCCTCCATTGCCGGAGTAAGGTTCCACAGCATCTGCCCACTCTCTGCAGATGCCTCCATATAGTTCATTATTTCTCATCTTGTTCTTATGGCTGGTCACTAGGGTTGAGCGAAACGGGTCGGCCACTTTCAGAAGTCGCCGACTATTGGCAAAGTCGGGTTTCATGAAACCCGACCCGACCCCTGTGTGGGGTCGGCCATGAAGTCGGCGATCTTCTGAATGTGGTATCGGAATTCTGATCCCGATTTCCGATATGTTTGCAATATCGGAAATCGGTATCGAATCCATATTTAGTGTAAAATAAAGAATTAAAATAAAAAATATCGCTATACTTACCCTCTGACGCGCCCTGGTACTAACCGGGAACCTTCCTTCCTTCGAATCAGCGCTTCCAAGACCTTGCGGTGATGTCGCGGTGACGTCGCGGCTTGTGATTGGTCGCGCGGCCGCCCATGTGACCGCTTGCACGACCAATCACAAGCCACGACGTCAACGCGACGTCATGCAAGGTCCTGCAAGCGCTGATTCTTAGGCCGGCGTCACACACAGCGTAAAACAATACGGTCCGTATATTACGGCCGTAATACGCTGAAAAGTCCCGAAAATAGTGGTCCGTAGCTCCTCCGTAGGCAGGGTGTGTCAGCGTTTTTTGCGCATGGCATCCTCCGTATGTAATCCGTATGGCATCCGTACTGCGTGGTTTTCTCGCAGGCTTGCAAAACCAACATACCGCTATAGAAATGATCCATGTGTCCCAAAAAGAAAAAAAATATATATATATACTGTCTATATATATATATATATATATATATATATATATATATATGTCAGTAGACACATATATGTATATATATTAATATTTTTTCCAGCGCTATACAGCTTGAAAGCCGGTAATTCAATTACCGGCTTTTTCTTTCTCCTTCCTAAAACCCGACATGATTTGAGACATGGTTTACATACAGTAAACCATGTCTTCTCTCCATTTTTTTTGCAGATTCCACACTACTAATGTCAGTAGTGTGTATCTGCAAAATTTGGCCGTTCTAGCTCTTAAAATAAAGGGTTAAATGGCGGAAAAAATTGGCGTGGGCTCCCGCGCAATTTTCTCCGCCAGAGTAGTAAAGCCAGTGACTGAGGGCAGATATTAATAGCCTGGAGAGGGTCCATGGTTATTGGCCCCCCCCTGGCTAAAAATATCTGCCCCCAGCCACCCCAGAAAAGGCACATCTGGAAGATGCGCCTATTCTGGCACTTGGCCACTCTCTTCCCATTCCCGTGTAGCGGTGGGATATGGGGTAATGAAGGGTTAATGCCACCTTGCTATTGTAAGGTGACATTAAGCCTAATTAATAATGGAGAGGCGTCAATTATGACACCTATCCATTATTAATCCAATTGTAGTAAAGGGTTAAATAAAACACAAACACATTATTTAAAATTATTTTAATGAAATAAAAACAATGGTTGTTGGAGTATTTTATTGTACGCCCAATCCAGTCACTGAAGACCCTCGTTCTGTGAAAGAAAAAACATAATAAGCCAACAATATACTTACCCTCCGCAGATCTGTAACGTCCAACGATGTAAATCCTTCTGAAGGGGTTAAAACATTTTGCAGCAAGGAGCTTTGCTAATGCAATGCTACTCCTCGCTGCAAAACCCCGGGGAATGAGTCTAAATGTAGATCAATGAGCTATATTTAGCTTCATTTGCGGTGAGGCGCCCTCTGCTGGATGTTCATAGATCGTGGGAACTTACCTAGAAAGCTCCCAGGCTTTATAGGAAAGTTCCCACGATCTATGAACATCCGGCAGAGGGCGCCTCACCACAAATGAAGCTAAATATAGCTCATTGATCTATATTTAGACTCATTCCTGTTGTGAATTCTGTGGCTGAATTCACTCCTGTGGTCACAAGTGGTACTGCAGCTTCTGAGCTTCCTCCCTCAGGTGTTCTGGTGAGCTCGTTAACTGCTTCATTACTTAACTCCGCCTGATGCTGCTATCCTTGCTCCTTGTCAATGTTTCAGTGTTGGATCTGAGCTTCTCCTGATTGTTCCTGTGACCTGCTGCTCTGTATAGCTAAGTGCTTTTTGCTTTTTTGTTGCTTTTTTTCTGTCCAGCTTGTCTTTTGTTTTGCTGGAAGCTCTGAGACGCAAAGGGTGTACCGCCGTGCCGTTAGTTCGGCACGGTGGGTTTTTTTTGCCCCCTTTGCGTGGTTTTGCTTTAGGGTTTTTTGTAGACTGCAAAGTTCGCTTTACTGTCCTCGCTCTGTCCTAGAATATCGGGCCCCACTTTGCTGAATCTATTTCATCCCTACGTTTTGTCTTTTCATCTTACTCACAGTTATTATATGTGGGGGGCTGCCTTTTCCTTTGGGGAATTTCTCTGGGGCAAGTCAGGCCTATTTTTCTATCTTCAGGCTAGCTAGTTTCTTAGGCTGTGCCGAGTTGCCTAGGTAGTTGTTAGGCGCAATCCACAGCCGCTTTTAGTTGTGTTTAGGATAGGATCAGGTGTGCAGTCTACAGAGTTTCCACGTCTCAGAGCTCGTTCTTGTATTTTTGGGTATTTGTCAGATCACTGTGTGCGCTCTGATCGCTATCCACACTGTGTTTCTGGATTGCCTTCATAACACCTGTCATTAGCAAACATAACAGTACAAGGAGCCAACTAATGATTCTCAATAGAGGGAAAGAAAAAGTTCTGACATCATTTTTTTTTTTTTTTTTTCTGCTCTGTGTTCACTTTTTTTTTTCCCCTAGACATTTGGGTGATTCTGGACACAGGTGTGGACATGGATGTTCAGGGTCTGTGCTCTTCAATGGATAATCTCGTTATAAATGTACAAAAAATTCAAGATACTATTGATCAGAAATCTATGTTAGAACCAAGAATTCCTATTCCTGATTTGTTTTTTGGAGATAGAACTAAGTTTCTAAGTTTCAAAAATAATTGTAAGCTATTTCTGGCCTTGAAACCTCATTCTTCTGGTAATCCTATTCAACAGGTTTTGATTATTATTTCTTTTTTGCGCGGCGACCCTCAAGACTGGGCATTTTCTCTTGCGCCAGGAGACCCTGCATTGAGTAGTGTCGATGCGTTTTTCCTGGCGCTCGGATTGCTGTACGATGAGCCTAATTCAGTGGATCAGGCTGAGAAAAATTTGCTGGCTTTGTGCCAGGGTCAGGATGATATAGAAGTATATTGTCAGAAATTTAGGAAATGGTCAGTACTCACTCAGTGGAATGAATCTGCGCTGGCAGCTTTGTTCAGAAAGGGTCTCTCTGAGGCTCTTAAGGATATCATGGTGGGATTTCCTATGCCTGCTGGTTTGAATGAGTCTTTGTCTTTGGCCATTCAGATCGGTCGACGCTTGCGCGAGCGTAAATCTGTGCACCATTTGGCGGTACTGCCTGAGGTTAAACCTGAGCCTATGCAGTGCGATAGGACTATGACTAGAGTTGAACGGCAGGAATACAGACGTCTGAATGGTCTGTGTTTCTACTGTGGTCATTCCACTCATGCTATTTCTGATTGTCCTAAGCGCACTAAGCGGTCCGCTAGGTCTGCCGTCATTGGTACTGTACAGTCCAAATTCCTTCTGTCCATTACCTTGATATGCTCTTTGTCGTCGTTTTCTGTCATGGCGTTTGTGGATTCGGGCGCTGCCCTGAATCTGATGGATTTGGATTATGCTAAACGTTGTGGGTTTTTCTTGGAGCCTTTGCGGTGTCCTATTCCATTGAGAGGAATTGATGCTACACCTTTGGCCAAGAATAAACCTCAATACTGGGCCCAGCTGACCATGTGCATGGCTCCTGCACATCAGGAAGTTATTCGCTTTCTGGTGTTGCATAATCTGCATGATGTGGTCGTGTTGGGGTTGCCATGGCTACAAACCCATAATCCAGTATTGGATTGGAATTCCATGTCGGTATCCAGCTGGGGTTGTCAGGGGGTACATGGTGATGTTCCATTTTTGTCGATTTCATCATCCACCCCTTCTGAGGTCCCAGAGTTCTTGTCTGATTATCAGGATGTATTTGAGGAGCCCAAGTCCGATGCCCTACCTCCGCATAGGGATTGTGATTGTGCTATCAATTTGATTCCTGGTAGTAAATTCCCTAAAGGTCGATTATTTAATTTATCCGTGCCCGAACACGCCGCTATGCGCAGTTATGTGAAGGAATCCCTGGAGAAGGGACATATTCGCCCATCATCATCACCACTGGGAGCAGGGTTCTTCTTTGTAGCCAAGAAGGATGGTTCGCTGAGACCGTGTATTG
Source organism: Ranitomeya imitator (assembly GCF_032444005.1). Classification (NCBI taxonomy): domain Eukaryota; kingdom Metazoa; phylum Chordata; class Amphibia; order Anura; family Dendrobatidae; genus Ranitomeya; species Ranitomeya imitator. Next base: position 199,685,597 of record NC_091288.1, read on the forward strand.
ATTACCGCCTTCTTAATAAGATCACTGTTAAATTTCAGTATCCCTTGCCATTGTTATCTGACTTGTTTGCTCGGATTAAGGGGGCTAGTTGGTTCACTAAGATAGATCTTCGTGGTGCGTATAATCTGGTGAGAATCAGGCAAGGAGATGAATGGAAAACTGCATTCAATATGCCCGAGGGTCATTTTGAGTATCTAGTGATGCCGTTCGGACTTGCCAATGCTCCATCTGTGTTTCAGTCTTTTATGCATGACATCTTCCGTGAGTATCTGGATAAATTCCTGATTGTTTACTTGGATGACATTTTGATCTTCTCAGATGATTGGGAGTCTCATGTGAAGCAGGTCAGAATGGTTTTTCAGGTCCTGCGTGCTAACTCTTTGTTTGTGAAGGGATCAAAGTGTCTCTTCGGTGTGCAGAAAGTTTCATTTTTGGGGTTCATCTTTACCCCTTCTACTATCGAGCTGGATCCAGTTAAGGTCCAAGCCATCCAGGATTGGATTCAGCCGACATCTCTGAAAAGTCTGCAAAAGTTCCTGGGCTTTGCTAATTTTTATCGTCGCTTCATCTGTAATTTTTCTAGCATTGCCAAACCATTGACCGATTTGACCAAGAAGGGTGCTGATTTGGTTAATTGGTCTTCTGCTGCTGTGGAAGCTTTTCAGGAGTTGAAGCGTCGTTTTTGTTCTGCCCCTGTGTTGTGTCAGCCAGATGTTTCTCTTCCGTTCCAGGTCGAGGTTGATGCTTCTGAGATTGGAGCAGGGGCGGTTTTGTCACAGAGAGGTTCTGATTGCTCAGTGATGAAACCATGTGCTTTCTTTTCCAGGAAGTTTTCGCCCACTGAGCGTAATTATGATATGGGCAATCGAGAGTTGCTGGCCATGAAGTGGGCATTCGAGGAGTGGCGTCATTGGCTTGAAGGAGCTAAGCATCGCGTGGTGGTATTGACTGATCATAAGAACTTGACTTATCTCAAGTCTGCCAAGCGCTTGAATCCTAGACAGGCCCGTTGGTCGTTATTTTTTGCCCGCTTCGACTTTGTGATTTCGTACCTTCCGGGCTCTAAAAATGTGAAGGCGGATGCTCTGTCTAGGAGTTTTGTGCCCGACTCTCCGGGTTTATCTGAGCCAGCGGGTATCCTCAAGGAAGGAGTCATTGTGTCTGCCATCTCCCCTGATTTGCGGCGGGTGCTGCAAAAATTTCAGGCGAATAAACCTGATCGTTGTCCAGCAGAGAAACTGTTCGTCCCTGATAGGTGGACTAATAAACTTATCTCTGAACTTCATTGTTCGGTGTTGGCTGGTCATCCTGGAATCTTTGGTACCAGAGAGTTAGTGGCTAGATCCTTCTGATGGCCATCTCTGTCACGGGATGTACGTACTTTTGTGCAGTCCTGTGGGATTTGTGCTAGGGCTAAGCCCTGCTGTTCTCGTGCCAGTGGGTTGCTTTTGCCCTTGCCGGTCCCAAAGAGGCCTTGGACACATATTTCGATGGATTTCATTTCTGACCTTCCCGTTTCTCAAAAGATGTCAGTCATTTGGGTGGTCTGTGATCGCTTTTCTAAAATGGTCCATCTGGTGCCCTTGGCTAAATTGCCTTCCTCCTCTGATTTGGTACCTTTGTTCTTTCAGCATGTGGTTCGGTTGCATGGCATTCCTGAGAATATTGTTTCTGACAGAGGTTCCCAGTTTGTTTCAAGGTTTTGGCGAGCCTTTTGTGGTAGGATGGGCATTGACCTATCCTTTTCCTCGGCTTTCCATCCTCAGACTAATGGCCAGACCGAACGAACCAATCAGACCTTGGAAACATATCTGAGATGTTTTGTTTCTGCAGACCAGGATGATTGGGTGTCCTTTTTGCCGTTGGCTGAGTTCGCCCTTAATAATCGGGCCAGCTCGGCTACCTTGGTTTCTCCATTTTTTTGCAATTCTGGGTTCCATCCTCGTTTCTCTTCAGGACAGGTTGAGTCTTCGGACTGTCCTGGTGTGGATTCTGTGGTGGATAGGTTGCAGCAGATCTGGACTCAGGTAGTGGACAATTTGATCTTGTCCCAGGAGAAAGCTCAACTTTTCGCTAATCGCAGACGCCGTGTGGGTCCCCGACTTCGTGTTGGGGATCTGGTTTGGTTATCTTCTCGTCATATTCCTATGAAGGTTTCCTCTCCTAAATTTAAACCTCGTTTTATTGGTCCGTATAGGATTTCTGAGGTTCTCAATCCTGTGTCTTTTCGTTTGACCCTCCCAGACTCCTTTTCCATACATAATGTATTCCATAGGTCGTTGTTGCGGAGATACGTGGCACCTATGGTTCCATCTGTTGAGCCTCCTGCCCCGGTTTTGGTGGAAGGGGAATTGGAGTATATTGTGGAGAAGATTTTGGATTCTCGTGTTTCTAGACGGAAACTCCAGTATCTGGTTAAATGGAAGGGTTATGCTCAGGAAGATAATTCCTGGGTTTTTGCCTCTGATGTTCATGCTTCCGATCTTGTTCGTGCCTTTCATGCGGCTCATCCTGGTCGGCCTGGGGGCTCTGGTGAGGGTTCGGTGACCCCTCCTCAAGGGGGGGGTACTGTTGTGAATTCTGTGGCTGAATTCACTCCTGTGGTCACAAGTGGTACTGCAGCTTCTGAGCTTCCTCCCTCAGGTGTTCTGGTGAGCTCGTTAACTGCTTCATTACTTAACTCCGCCTGATGCTGCTATCCTTGCTCCTTGTCAATGTTTCAGTGTTGGATCTGAGCTTCTCCTGATTGTTCCTGTGACCTGCTGCTCTGTATAGCTAAGTGCTTTTTGCTTTTTTGTTGCTTTTTTTCTGTCCAGCTTGTCTTTTGTTTTGCTGGAAGCTCTGAGACGCAAAGGGTGTACCGCCGTGCCGTTAGTTCGGCACGGTGGGTTTTTTTTGCCCCCTTTGCGTGGTTTTGCTTTAGGGTTTTTTGTAGACTGCAAAGTTCGCTTTACTGTCCTCGCTCTGTCCTAGAATATCGGGCCCCACTTTGCTGAATCTATTTCATCCCTACGTTTTGTCTTTTCATCTTACTCACAGTAATTATATGTGGGGGGCTGCCTTTTCCTTTGGGGAATTTCTCTGGGGCAAGTCAGGCCTATTTTTCTATCTTCAGGCTAGCTAGTTTCTTAGGCTGTGCCGAGTTGCCTAGGTAGTTGTTAGGCGCAATCCACAGCCGCTTTTAGTTGTGTTTAGGATAGGATCAGGTGTGCAGTCTACAGAGTTTCCACGTCTCAGAGCTCGTTCTTGTATTTTTGGGTATTTGTCAGATCACTGTGTGCGCTCTGATCGCTATGCACACTGTGTTTCTGGATTGCCTTCATAACACCTGTCATTAGCAAACATAACACATTCCCCGGGGTTTTGCAGCGAGGAGTAGCATTGCATTAGCAAAGCTCCTTGCTGCAAAATGTTTTAACCCCTTCAGAAGGATTTACATCGTTGGACGTTACAGATCTGCGGAGGGTAAGTATATTGTTGGTTTATTATGTTTTTTCTTTCACAGAACGAGGGTCTTCAGTGACTGGATTGGGCGTACAATAAAATACTCCAACAACCATTGTTTTTATTTCATTAAAATAATTTTAAATAATGTGTTTGTGTTTTATTTAACCCTTTACTACAATTGGATTAATAATGGATAGGTGTCATAATTGACGCCTCTCCATTATTAATTAGGCTTAATGTCACCTTACAATAGCAAGGTGGCATTAACCCTTCATTACCCCATATCCCACCGCTACACGGGAATGGGAAGAGAGTGGCCAAGTGCCAGAATAGGCGCATCTTCCAGATGTGCCTTTTCTGGGGTGGCTGGGGGCAGATATTTTTAGCCAGGGGGGGGCAATAACCATGGACCCTCTCCAGGATATTAATATCTGCCCTCAGTCACTGGCTTTACTACTCTGGCGGAGAAAATTGCGCGGGAGCCCACGCCAATTTTTTCTGCCATTTAACCCTTTATTTTAAGAGCTAGAACGGCCAAATTTTGCAGATACACACTACTGACATTAGTAGTGTGGAATCTGCAAAAAAAATGGAGAGAAGACATGGTTTACTGTATGTAAACCATGTCTCAAATCATGTCGGGTTTTAGGAAGGAGAAAGAAAAAGCCGGCAATTGAATTACCGGCTTTCAAGCTGTATAGCGCTGGAAAAAATATTAATATATATACATATATGTGTCTACTGACATATATATATATATATATATATATATATATATATATATATATACCTATTCTATGTGTACACATTTATTCTACCTATTCTACTGTAAGCTGTCAGTGTGATTTTACTGTACACCGCACTGAATTGCCGGCTTTTCTCTCTAACAGCGCTGCGTATTTCTCGCAAGTCACACTGCTTGTCCGTGTGTAATCCGTATTTTTCACGCTTCCATAGACTTCCATTGGCGTATTTCTTGCGCAGTACGGTGACAAACGCAGCATGCTGCGATTTTGTACGGCCGTAGAAAGCCGTATAATACTGATCAGTAAAATACGGCAGATAGGAGCAGAGGCATAGAGAATAATTGTGCCGTATTTTTTGCGAGTTTTACGGATGTAGTTTCTGCGCTCTTACGTCCATAAAACTCGCATGTGTGACGGCGGCCTAAGGAAGGAAGGCTGCCAGAAAGAAGCAGGGCGTGTCCGAGGGTGAGTATATACCTAATATACCCGACCCGATCCTATAAAAGTAAAGGTTGCTCAACCCTACTGGTCACTGCTTGACCTATTGTAGGCAGAAACTCTAACAGTGAGCCACAGGCTGCGCTGATGTCTCCGGAAGAATTTTCACTTTTTAAAAAAATCTTCAATCTTTCTTTTTTAATCATAATATTCTTGTATATGCAGCTATATCACTACATATTAAAACATGATAGGTACAAAAAAAAAGATGAAAATAAAAGTCTGAGATTTTTTCAACAAAATTCTTAAAAAATAATGGTGTCAAAACAACAAAAATAATACCTTTTCTGTAGCAACACTTAAAATATTTGTCAGACAGTAAAAAACATGGCAATACTAATAATATTCCTACAATTGTGACAACCCGTACAATACATTGAATTCATCATTTATGGCGATTGCTAAATAAATGGTAAAATTTAAAATGGCGCACATTCTTTTCGGCCTTTAACGTATAATAAAAATTGATAAGTAATGCCTACAAATGTTTATTTGTAATACGGAGCCATAAAAATGCAACTCGTCTCCTCTGGCAAAAAAACAAATCCCCATATAGGAAAGTTTTCATAAAAATTAAATAGTTAGGACTGTAAAATAAAAAAAAATTCAGCTGCATCAATATTTCCTTCAGAACAAGGAAAGAGGTCCCACACGCACAAATTCCAAACAAGGGACCTTTTCTGTACGTTTATGTAAATTATATTTCTCCTGCCTTTTTTAAAGGTGCATGTATAAAGAAAAAGGTATGTATTTTCTTTTTTTGGTTGGTTTTGTAAAGCTTTAGCATCAAAGAGCGTTAGACGCCTGTACGGTCTTTGGTTGTTTTTTTTTTTTCTGGTTATGTGGAGAGGTCACCTTGCCTCGTCAATGTGAGAACTACGACTCCTCAGCTAATTGGACAAAGTTATGAGAAAAACTATGTAAAGGAGCCTCTCCAATATCACATTTCCCCTAGGGACCAAGGCACCTTTACCCTGCAAACAACATAATAAAAAGTACCGTACGTCTCATGGCAAGGAACCGCACTCTCCATTTTATTGCTCCGAGCCCCCAGAGGTAATGACACTTGTGGCCCCAAGTAAGTAATGTTATTAAGGAACCTTAAATTGTATCAAGAGCAAAAGGCAGAAACTATGAATAAAAGAATAGCACAATGCAAGGTGAAATCTAAGGAGATGCCTCGGCACAAATTCTGTCAGACGTCGTTGACCTCTTACTAGACTAAAGATTAAAGCCACCGTGTCCTGAGGTTTCGGGCTCTTCGGGGTGATCTTGTAAGCACTTCAGAATTCAGTTTTTTTGTAAGGCTTTCCATCAAAATGAAAAGCTGATTGGAAAGTAAACTAGGCTGATTATTTTCAGTCCTCCTGAGTGAAAGCAATACGGTAAGAATGTAAAATATGGTTTCACTTGATTCCTACCTGAAACACACATTATGCCTATATATTTTGTTAGGAGCAGGTTGAAATGAGCAAATTTATTATCGTAGTGAATAAAATGTGCCCCAATTGCTGGAAAAAGATGGATAAAAAGAAATAAAATTCACTCGCCTGTCTCACTGTTGCAGCTCCAAGCTCAGTCTTCCTTTGGCCTCCTCACTTTGGGCTCAGGTCTTCTTCTCTTTGACACCCTCACAAGTGAGCAGACCTCACATGACATCATGACGTTGTATCAGGCCTTGAGGCAAGAGATGAGCGCATCTGCTGTGCTACAAATTACTCAAATCAGATGTTCCCTCTTAGGTTCTGGGTTGTCTCCCAACCCCAGATCATAATAAGTGTAATGTAACTGCTCACCTAAATTATTCCATTCCGGCTGGTGGATATGGACAGTTTAAGAAAATCTGATGGTGGTGGCTGTCCAACAGTACGTTGTTCCCAGTTGCTACTACTTCTTCAGGCAGGCCATCCCTGCTCTGTACACACATGTGCCGAACAAAATCAGGAGTGCTCTGCGCAACGCCATTAGTGGCAAAGTCCACATAACGACTGAAACATGGTCCAGTAAGCTTGACCAGGGATAATACATCTCCCTAACTGCCCACTGGATAATGTCTTGGTGGCTAGGTCAGAGGCAGCAGGCATTCTAGCGGATGTCCTACTACCATTGAGGATTGCTAGATGTTCCTGTAGCCAGGTTGCCTCTTCCTCCACCACCTCATCATCCTCTCGTAGTAAGACGCGCACCACCAACTTGAGCTCAGCCAAGGGGAAACAACAGCAGGAAGTTCTGAAAGTGATCCGTTTGGGGGGCATACCCCACATCACACAGGAGCTGTGGACTGGGCTGGGATCAAGGAGCAGACAGATGAATGATTGGTGCTGCCACACCTCAAACCCAGCCTGGCGGTGTGTAATAAAGGGTGAAATTTGGTAGCAGCTCTTGACCTATCTGGGTGGACTCACATCACTTGTCTGGTGCACGTTCTTAATTTGGTCATACAGATTTTCCTCAAAAATTACCCAGATATGTACGATCTGCTGATGAAAGTTCTCACCCTGCTGCTGCCCGCCTGTCACTTCTCTCTTCCTGTTCACCGCCTGATATGCGATGTACCAACAAGGTGGAACATTTTTCCAATTTCCTTTCAGGGAATTATGAGTTAATACAGGCTGTTCATTTCAATAAAGATGTGCTATTCTATATTTCCCTGTGATGGCACTGCAGGGAAATTCCACACCTACTGTCATGAGCAGACTATGAATTACGCTTTGATTCAGTGAATCATTTAAAAAAATGTGACCGTTCACAACACACAACTCCTTTCAAGGAGCACTAAACATAGAGTGTGCACAAAGAAACATAAAACTGTCAGAGTATTCCATTCCATATAACTTTTCCTTTGATTATATCTTGTCTTGTATTACAAAAAAAACTGATACTTACAGTATCTAAAGAAATCTCCTTTAGGTGCCTTGATAATGGGAGTTTAGCTGCCACTTCCTCACAATGATGTGTCTGGCTGTAAGAACACTGACTGCAGCAGGAGCCTCCCCCCTCTGCCCAATCTGGAGTGGGACGAAAGATTGTCAAGCTCGGCTTATTGGCTAAACCACAGCCACTCATACGGTCACTTGCAAATCACCGGTTATCTCTGCAGGATTGCTACTGGACTGTTTGAAGATTTGCAGAAAAGGTTAAGTCAAAAGTTACGTGCGCTATGACTGTAGAATTTTTTTTAATTGGCTGTCAGGAAAGACACATACACCATTTTTCAACATGATCTTCGTAGTGTACAATATACAGTGGGGCAAAAAAAGTATTTAGTCAGTCAGCAATAGTGCAAGTTCCACCACTTAAAAAGATGAGAGGCGTCTGTAATTTACATCATAGGTAGACCTCAACTATGGGAGCCAAACTGAGAAAAAAAAATCCAGAAAATCACATTGTCTGTTTTTTTAACATTTTATTTGCATATTATGGTGGAAAATAAGTATTTGGTCAGAAACAAACAATCAAGATTTCTGGCTCTCACAGACCTGTAACTTCTTCTTTAAGAGTCTCCTCTTTCCTCCACTCATTACCTGTAGTAATGGCACCTGTTTAAACTTGTTATCAGTATAAAAAGACACCTGTGCACACCCTCAAACAGTCTGACTCCAAACTCCACTATGGTGAAGACCAAAGAGCTGTCAAAGGACACCAGAAACAAAATTGTAGCCCTGCACCAGGCAGGGAAGACTGAATCTGCAATAGCCAACCAGCTTGGAGTGAAGAAATCAACAGTGGGAGCAATAATTAGAAAATGGAAGACATACAAGACCACTGATAATCTCCCTCGATCTGGGGCTCCACACAAAATCCCACCCCGTGGGGTCAGAATGATCACAAGAACGGTGAGCAAAAATCCCAGAACCACGCGGGGGGACCTAGTGAATGAACTGCAGAGAGCTGGGACCAATGTAACAAGGCCTACCATAAGTAACACACTACACCACCATGGACTCAGATCCTGCAGTGCCAGACGTGTCCCACTGCTTAAGCCAGTACATGTCCGGGCCCGTCTGAAGTTTGCTAGAGAGCATTTGGATGATCCAGAGGAGTTTTGGGAGAATGTCCTATGGTCTGATGAAACCAAACTGGAACTGTTTGGTAGAAACACAACTTGTCGTGTTTGGAGGAAAAAGAATACTGACTTGCATCCATCAAACACCATACCTACTGTAAAGCATGGTGGTGGAAACATCATGCTTTGGGGCTGTTTCTCTGCAAAGGGGCCAGGATGACTGATCCGGGTACATGAAAGAATGAATGGGGCCATGTATCGTGAGATTTTGAGTGCAAACCTCCTTCCATCAGCAAGGGCATTGAAGATGAAACGTGGCTGGGTCTTTCAACATGACAATGATCCAAAGCACACCACCAGGGCAACGAAGGAGTGGCTTCGTAGGAAGCATTTCAAGGTCCTGGAGTGGCCTAGCCAGTCTCCAGATCTCTACCCTATAGAAAACCTTTGGAGGGAGTTGAAAGTCCGTGTTGCCAAGCGAAAAGCCAAAAACATCACTGCTCTAGAGGAGATCTGCATGGAGGAATGGGCCAACATACCAACAACAGTGTGTGGCAACCTTGTGAAGACTTACAGAAAACGTTTGACCTCTGTCATTGCCAACAAAAGATGTATTACAAAGTATTGAGATGAAATTTTGTTTCTGACCAAATACTTATTTTCCACCATAATATGCAAATAAAATGTTAAAAAAACAGACAATGTGATTTTCTGGATTTTTTTTTCTCAGTTTGTCTCCCATAGTTGAGGTCTACCTATGATGTAAATTACAGACGCCTCTCATCTTTTCAAGTGGTGGAACTTGCACTATTGCTGACTGACTAAATACTTTTTTGCCCTACTGTACTTAGTTCATCTCATAGAATCATAGAATGGTAGAGTTGGAAGGGACCGCCTGGGTCATCTGGTCCAACCCCCTGCTCAAAGCAGGATTCACTAAATTATTCAAGACAAAGGACTATCCAGCCTCTGTTTGAAAACTTCCATGGAAGGAGAACTCACCACCTCTCGTGGTAGCTTGCTCCTCTCATTGATCACCCTGTCAAAAAGTTTTTTCTAATATCTAATCTGTGTCTCCTCCCATTCAGTTTCATCCCATTGCTTCTAGTCTCTCCTTGTGCAAATGAGAATAACAATGATCCTTCTACAATATGACAGCCCTTGAGATATTTGTAGACAGCTACACTGTGTGCAGAATTATTAGGCAAGTTGTATTTTGATCACATGATACTTTTTATACGTTTCCCTTCTCCAAGCTGTTCAGGATTAAGAGCCAACTAGCAATTAAGTAAATCAGGTGATGTGCATCTCTGTAATGAGGAGGTGTGTTGTCTAATGACATCAAAACCCTATATAAGGTGTGCTTAATTATTAGGCAACTTCCTTTCCTTTGGCAAAATGGGTCAGAAGAGAGATTTGATGGGCTTTGAAAAGTCAAAATTTGTGAGATGTCTTGAAGAAGGATGCGCAGTGTTGAAATTGCCAAACTTTTGAAGCTTGATCACCGAACAATCAAGCGTTTCATGGCAAATAGCCAACAGGGTCACAAGAAGCATGCTGGGCAAAGGGCAAAATAACTGAATTGAGGAAAATCAAGCGTGAAGCTGCCAAGATGCGATTTGCCACCAGTTTTGCCATATTTCAGAGCAGCAACGTTACTGTAGTAACAAAAAGCACAAGGTGCGCGATACTCAGGGACATGGCCAAGGTAAAGAAGGCTGAAAAACGACCACCTTTGAACAAGAAACATAAGATAAAACGTCAAGACTGGGCCAAGAAATATCTTAAAACTGACTTTTCAAAGGTTTTATGGACTGATGAAATTAGAGTGACTCTTGATGGGCCAGATAGATGGGCCAGAGCCTGGTTCAGTAAAGGGCAGAGAGCTCCACTCCGACTCAGATCCCAGCAAGGTGGAGGTGAGGTACTGGTATGGGCTGGTATCATCAAAGATGAACTTGTGGGACCTTTTCGGGTTGAGGATGGAGTGAAGCTCAACTCCCAGACCTACTACCAGTTTCTGGAAGACAACTTCTTCAAACAGTGGTACAGGAAGAAGGCGGTATCGTTCAAGTAAAAAATTATTTTCATGCAGGACAATGCTCCATCACATGCCTCCAACTACTCCACAGTGTGGCTGGCCAATAAAGGTCTCAAAGAAGAAAAAATAATGACATGGCCCCTTGTTCACCTGATCTGAACCCCATAGAGAATCTGCGGTCCCTCATAAAATGTGAGATCTAAAGTAAGGGAAAACAGTCCACCTCTCGGAACAGTGTCTGGGAGGCTGTGGTGGCTGCTGCACGCAATGTTGGTCGTAAACAGATCAAGCAACTGACAGAATCTATGGATGGAGGCTGCTGAGTGTCATCCTAAAGAAAGGTGGCTATATTGGTCACTAATTTTTTTTTTGGGGGGGGTTGGTTTTGCATGTCAGAAAGGTTTATTTCTAAATTTTGTGCAGTTATATTGGTTTACCTGGTGAAAATAAACAAGTGAGATGGGAATATATTTGGTTTTTATTAAGTTGCCTAAAAATTCTGCACAGTAACAGTTACCTGGACAAACAGATATGCTCCTAAGATAGCCAAATCGAAAAAACCCACTCCAACTTCCAAAAATATTAAGATGTGATATTTATGAGTGTTTTGGGTTGATTGAGAACATAGTTGTTGATCAATAATAATCCTCAAAAATACAACTTGCCTAATAATACTGCACACAGTGTATTAAGTCTCCTTTCAGTCTTCTTTTTTGCAAGCTAAACATTCCCAAATCCTGTAAATATTCCTCATAGGACATGGTTTGCAGACCGGTCACCTCTCTGGTCGCTCTTCTCTGAACTTGCTCCAGTTTGTTGATGTCTTTTTTAAAATGTGGTGCCCAAAACTGGACACAGCATTCTGGATGAGGTCTGACCAAAGAGGAGTAGAGGGCAATAATGACTTCACGTGATCTAGACTCTATGCTTCTGTTAATACATCCTAGAATTGCATTTGCCTTTTTTACTGCTGCATCACACTGTTGACTCATGTTCAGTTTATGATTTATTAGTATACCCAAGTCTTTTTCACATGTGCTGTTGCTTAGCCCAATTCCTCCCATTCTGTATATGCTTTTTTTCATTTTTATTGCCCAGATGTAGTGCTGATTAGACCGAAGTTGTAATATAACCAAAGTGCGGAAAATTTTTCACTCACCCTCATACATGGCATTGTTAGAAAAATTGTGTAAAGATTAGGTCTTTAGATGCAGCAATAAGATTTGTTTTGTGGATTTGTTTTGTGGATTGAGAATTCTAAACCAAAATTTCAGAGCAAAATTCAACGGTATTATAAGGATTCAAAAACAGCAAAACACAAGCCAACCGATCTGTCCTGTAGATCTGAAATTTGCAGCATGTCAATTTATACTATAGATATCAGTGTGGATTTAACCGTTTGCTAAAAATTTCACTGCAAATTTTGAGATACAATCTTTGGGGACATACCCTACGGATATCATTATTTCATTCTGCCTGTACTAGAACACTTTTCCCTGATAAGTGATAACCGTATAGGTCAAAGTTATGCTTGTTAATCTCAGCAATTCTGTCTAATTTTGCATAGATACTAGTGATGAGCAAATATGCCAAAATTCAGATTTGACAGAATGTTCTAATTTGTCCAGGAATCACACGTGCCATATTATGCTTTGGGCATAAAATTATGTTGTAGACATCTCACTGCTCACATGTTCCACCACCTCAACTCCCCATCCAGTCCTCTGTTGACTTCCTCTGACTTTGGTCTCTTCTGGTCTTCGTTCACTCTGTGCCAGCGCTTACTAAATTCAGTCTTTGGTGACATAGGATAGGTGATTAGTGAAGTGACTGTGGTTTTGAACCTTTTTCCTGGTCCTCTACGATCCAGAAAAAAAGACCATAGCTGGCTGCCATTTTGCAGGATTCACTCTGATAACAAAAAATTTGGATTCAGGCGCATTCAATTTTTTATAGACGTTCACTGAATTTAGCTGGTCTCCAACCGATTTGCTCATGTTTACTAAATATTTTTGCCAGGACCATCAGAGGCAGCATTTCTTCATAATGTAGACACCACTGTTTGCAGCTGCTATTCTGGGCACCTCATATTGAACAGTCATAAAACTGGGTTGTCTACAAGATTAGAACAATTTGGCAGCTGTTGCTTCTAAAAAGTGTTCTGCTACTTCACCCTTGATCTGAACTCACAGCAACACTGCTTATTCCTGTTATGTAGTGTTCTCCATTCTGCTGCTGCTCCTGTGTGTGTAATATACAGAGATAGGAGAGCATGAACTCCTGTTTCATGATTGTTGCGTATGGGAGATATATTAGCAACTAGTCTCTACTTAGCTGGGACAACTGACAAATGGTATACGGTCACAACCATATGTTCTTCATCAGAGATAATCGGTCTGATTATGCTAATCACACTCTGATCAGAGTTTAATTAGAATGTGATCTAATTTTCTTAGATGTCAAGCATTAAAAAAAACTCCACCTTCTCCATTCTATCAGTCTGTGAAAATTGGGCCCCACTCGGGTTTTTTTCACGCACCAATAGACTTGAATGGCCAAGTGCCATGCGAATACCGGGTAGAAAATCATGAAAATTGACCAGAGGAAAAAATCGTACATGTGCATGACCCCTTTGAAGAGCATTTGTTTAAAGTGCGTTCCGATGTTTTGATGGATCGCACTCGGACTGAACCTACGATGGTCTTCATGAGCCCTTGGAGGTAGAGCCTACAGAGAGGAAAACTTTTTTAGCAATGTAGATCGCAAGTCATTTAGTTATCCATAAACTTGAATTCCTTGTATACACAAATCAGCTTTTTTTCTGAAACTTCACTTGGAATGATAAGGACACTTTAAGGTTGATTTAATAGAATGTTTTTTTTTAATAAGGAATTGTACATAAAGCATAAAAAGAACAATATCTATGCATAGAAAAAAAATGCCAGGTTGCAAAGCACTTAAAATTAGCTAAGAAACCTTTTGTTGTGAAAATTCTGAAAGTGCAAGCAATGGAAAATGAAAAGCATTGAATAATGCAGAAGACATGAAAAGCCTTGTTAAAAGCATACGTCTACACAAATTCTTGAAATTTAGAAGTCGAAGATTGCTGCTTCAAAGCATTAGATTTTTTGGCCAAACATGAAGCATTATTTCCATGTAAGAATTCTGTGAAGTCAAACGCTGAGAAAATTCTGAATTGTCAACTTTCTTTTTTTTGTCGCAAGTACAAATATGCATATATGCTGCCTATGCAAATTCCATTAGAATGACAAAAGTGAATCTCAAGGCAAAACCAAAAACTTCAGGGCAATTCTCCAAACTCTTCTTTTTAAAAAAATGAAATGTCTTGCAACCTTGTAGGATTTAAGCCCTGTTCCCGTTGTGTTCAGGAACACCCCAAAAGCATTCTAGGAGAGACTTTTTATAGAAATATAAGCAAGAAAAATCCTATTGCAGATAGCATTAGAAAAAGGGGAACTATTAGCAGTGGAGATGAGCAAATTTTTTCGGATGGAATTAAATTCTACCTAGATTTTTTTTTTTAAATCAATGTTTTTAAGTATATGGATTTTTGTAAATTTGCTCAGTGCAAATGCAGCAAAATGACAGCCCGCCATTTGAAAAAACTTCACCTAACCCCTTCGCTACTCACTGCCTGCCATCCCATCCTCAGAGCCACCTATTCTTATCCCCATCGCAAGCCTTATGTCAAGAACAGACACAGATATGTCTGGAGTATGACACCATATACATACAACAGGATGATAATGGGAGAGGAGAGCCCTAACAGTAGGGAGAGGAGGATGGGACACCTCCTGACACCAACTTGTGTCTGTCCCTATTCTCCCCTAATGCCCTATTTGGGTCCCTCACCCACCGCCATTACGTGTCTATTCCCTTGCTAACCCTGGCTAGTGCACTGGCTGGTAAGGAGGACACTAGCCTTGCTGCTGCAGGTAATATTACATAGATAAAGTAACAAACAAGGGAATAGCAGAAAGGATATAACGTAGCCCAGAATCTGTAGCAGCAAAGTAAACGGCACCAGGATAACATGACTCCAAAAGCTGTAATACCACAGTCACCGGAGAGCCCCACACACCTAGCTGGTCTGCAGAGAAGTAACTCTATAACTGATGATCAGCTGATGGGTCATGTGACTATTTAAACAGAGGTGGGAGTGGTTACCCACCAACATCAGCTGACCAGGAAGAGACTGACATTAACTCTTGCTGGACCAAAGGAAAAAAAAACTATATTTAAATTCCAGCAGACCCAGAGCTGCCACAAATCCCTTAATGATTCATGACACCTATTCTCCTGTCTTTCTCAGAGATCATTGAGTGTCCCACAACCATAAGGCGTGGATATAACCACAAGAAAGAGTTGATGATGGGGAAATAAGAAGTGTCTTTGAGGGCTGGATGGAGTAAGCAGTGTAGGGACTAGACAAGTGAGAGGTGAGGTAAATAAAAATTTTCCCTACATATTCCAGAGTAAAACAAACATAGGAAGTAAAAAGTATACTTATGCTTACCTCACCGATGTCTTCTACGGCCCCTCCACTCCTCACCATCAACCGTCCAGTTCTTGCCTTATCTTCAGATTGCCCCCGATCACATAGAAATCCCAGGGCATCTCACGATGGAATGGAACATCCCTCTATAATTAAGGTCCGAGAGGTTTCTGCCCAATTACCAAAGGGTCATGGGTCATGATGTCAAATTCAAGAGCAACCCCAGAGCATAATAAATTACATTCAGTTTGCACAGAATAACTTCACTTTGAAGTGGATTCTCCTGGATAATCCACAAAATTTGGGGAATTTGAATTTTTCAGATCCGCTCCTCCCTAGTTAGCAGGTTTATGACCTTTTGACACCATAACTCTGAAGACCCTTCTACAAACAAGAGAACAGTCATAGGAGTCTGCTGATTACCCCGGTATTGGTTAACCCTTCCTGGACAGGTTTATTGGGGGATAGAAGGGTAATGCACACTGAACTTCAACAACTAATCCTTTCATTCTCCCAGGAGATAAGAACCTACAAGAGGAGTCTGGAAGGCATTGAAGCCTCCCATACATTTTGAATAAGTCATCTGACCTTGCTAATTTCAGCCAGATCAAAAGGTCATCTGACTCTCTCCCAACTGAAAATGCTAAAGGAGAAAAGGATTTGATGATTCTAATTGTTTTTGCCCAATTCTTTTGTTCTTCATGAAGATAATATGCCACCTGATTAGGCACCATAAAGACTACATGATCAACTGTCATAGTCGAGCATTCATGTATATCAGGGAGTCGAGAGAGATAGGTGTTAGCCGAATGACCATTTTGCTCACAGTTTCTGTGGCTTATGAACACCTTTTCTTGAATTCCTTTAATAAAAACTATTTCACGCTCAGCCAAACTCTGAATGCATGTGCATAGGGGGTAAGGATAGATAGATGTCACCCAACGGTTATCTAAGGTGTATGGTTCATGTTTATGATCTTTTCTAATCAATGGAGTCAAAAGCTCTATCAGTAGCTGAACTGAGTCATCATTATGACCTGAAAAATATTTAGAATCAGGTATAGACTAAAAGAAATTCTGGAGAATCACATATTTATGCACAAAACATTACAGGAAGAAAAAAAATGCATAAGACAGGTGACATGAAGCAGAATTACCATGGGTGATAAATAGTTATGTCCATAAATATTGGACAAGTTCTTAGATAGGGAATGTTTTATTGTCCTCTGATTGGGGTCTAGTTCTGTTGTGATGACCCCCCATGGTCTGAAGGGCAAATTCCTTAGTTCCTTAGTTGATGTAAAAAGACCACAAAAATTCACAACAGAACCAGACCACAATCAGAGGACAATAAAACATTCCCTATCTAAGAACTGGTCCAATATTTATGGACATAGCTGTTTATCACCCATGGTAATTCTGCTTCATGTCACCTGTCTTATTTATGGGTTTTTTTGTTTGTTTTTTTCTGTGATGTGTTGTGCATAAATATGTGATTCTCCAGAATTTCTTTTAAGGTACCTTCACACATAACGATATCGTTAACGATATCGTTGCTATTTGTGACGTAGCAACGATATCGTTAATGAAATCGTTATGTGTGACAGCGACCAACGATCAGGCCCCTGCTGGGAGATCGTTGGTCGCTGAATAAAGTCCAGAACTTTATTTCGTCGCTGGATCTCCCGTGGACATCGCTGGATCGGCGTGTGTGACACCGATCCAGCGATGTCTTCACTGGTAACCAGGGTAAACATCGGGTAACTAAGCGCAGGGCCGCGCTTAGTAACCCGATGTTTACCCTGGTTACCATGCTAAAAGTAAAAAAAAACAAACAGTACATACTTACCTACCGCTGTCTGTGCTCCAGCGCTGTGCTCTGCACTCCTCCTCCTCACCGCTCTGCTTTCCGGCTCCCAGACAGTACAGGAGGAGAGCAGAGAAGCAGAGCACAGCGCTGGAGGACAGACGGCTGTAGGTAAGTATGTACTGTTTGTTTTTTTTTTACTTTTAGCATGGTAACCAGGGTAAACATCGGGTTACTAAGCGCGGCCCTGCGCTTAGTTACCCGATGTTTACCCTGGTTACCGGCATCGTTGGTCGCTGGAGAGCGGTCTGTGTGACAGCTCTCCAGCGACCAAACAGCGACGCTGCAGCGATCCGGATCGTTGTCGGTATCGCTGCAGCGTCGCTTAATGTGAAGGGGCCTTTAGTCTATGCCTGATGAAGAGACCTGAGTAGTCTTGAAAGCTTGCAATTTGTTACCATCTTTTCAGTTAGCCATTAAAAGGTATCAACCACTGAGGACTCTCAATTCTAAATATTTTTCTATCTACTGGCTAACACGGTACCAAGATATACATCTTTCCTGTATCATTATGACCTGAACATCTGTATTAAATATTGTCAGCCTAGGGTGACCCTAATTGACCATGTCTTTTTTAAGAAATGATGTAATTCCAGGGCCTTCACCCTCCACCGTAAGGTAATCCAGTGGAGTTGAAGGTTGTTTTCCCATTCAGGAAGCCTAGCTCAATTGGCTGTATCCCAGTTTTTAATAGGTGGCAAGAACTTGTGGCAGAACCTACACTCCATATTCCAAATAGTGCTGCTTGCAAAAAAAAGCCATACAAAATTGCCAAGAGATTTAGAGAGAGATGGGGCAGGGCAACAAATCTTCCAGCCCAGGTGGTGCAAACCAGCATCAACCTCTATTCTTTGGATTGCAACAACCTCATCAAACACTCAACAATCCACTCAAACATTGACTTTAAGGGTGGCTAATTCTAACTAGTGTCACTACTATTCTTTTTCTTCTGGAGAAGATCTAATTTATACATTTTATTTCCATGAGGCCTTGGCATAGTCCATGATGAGAGCCAGTAGACCCCAGAACCCATTAGAAAAAAACTTTGGTTATTTTGTTGTTTTTCTTTTTCAGTAATGAGATCGTCAGACACGTTTCAACTACTCAGATCATTATGTTGCTCGAAGCCTCTTAGCGGCCTTCTAAAAAGTGTAAAAAAAATTGAATTTTTCTTAAAATATGCTTAGGGGAATGAAGGTCTGTTTCAGGAGGAAAGGAGCCATGGTTTACTAATCCTTCCCTTTAATAGATCACATAATATAGGGTCATAACTATGACACGGTTAATAAGGATATCATCAAAAGACTTCAGATCTGTTACAGAATATTAAAAAAGTCGAACAAAGCGAAAATTTTGTTTTTGTTTCAGCATTTTGGTTTTGGCCCTGGGGATCCGAGGCTTGGTCATGAAACTATTATAAATGATAGTGACAGTTCTATAGATTTTCTTGATGGATTTTTATGCCTTATTTAAATGCTGGCGTAAGTCAATTGAATGCAGGCATGTACGCCGTTATATCGCTATTAAAATGTGTCTACTGACTAGATAACATGAAACTGTTTGTTTTCATTTACCATAAAAATACTCACTCTACAAGTACACGGGCAGTAGCCATGAACAGATGGCGGCATAAATCACAAGACGAAATTGCCTTGGTGTTTAATGAATATTCAACATCCAGTGACACAACTCCTGGGTAGTGATGAACTAGGGAGTGATTGGATTCTGTAGGATTTTATGACCCCCGTATATGACATCCCCACATTTGTGGGAGAAGCGAATTTCTTTAGCCTTCTATTCTATCACTCCCCCACCCACAATATACTGTAAAGAAACAACATCAACATTTTATAAGATCCATTTACATTTGGAAATGAGAAGAGAATTCAGATTTTTCACCATCTATACAGATGTGTCATTCCTTACCTTTTTTCTTTGCTTTGCATATTCCCAGAAGCTCATGTACTCAGTAGCACAAGATAACCTAAAAAATGTGAAAAACGAAAGTTATATTAAAAAACAATTGTAAACATAATTTTGTGATACTCTGTCAGGAGATTTTTATGCTGTACGTGTCTCTAAGAATCACCCAGTTGTTGTAACTAGTGATGAGTGAATATACTCGTTACTCGAGATTTTCCGAGCATGCTCGGGTGTCCTCCGAGTATTTTTTAGTGCTCGGAGATTTCGTTTTTATCGCCGCAGCTGAATGATTTACATCTGTTAACCAGCATAAGTACATGTGGGGGTTGTCTGGATGCTAGGGAATCCCCACATGTAATCCATCTGGCTAAGAGATGCAAATCATTCAGCTGAAGTGAGGAAAATTAAATCTCCAAGCACTAAAAAATACTTGGAGGTCACCCGAGCATGCTCGGGAAATCTCAAGTAACGAGTATATTCGCTCATCATTAGTTGTAATGTGAACTGCAGCTTGTTGAGGATTTTAATAAAATGTCATTACAAAATTTGGACAAATCTAGGGTGGATATATCTGTATCTGCAACTGGTTGAGCATTGTAGAGGCAGAACATGCAACTTTAGAGCTTTTCAAAACATTTGTAGGACCATGGTCCATCATTTACATTGGGAGTCTGATCCGAACCATCTCCTACCTGCTCGAATCCCTGGTGCATCTACTGATTATTTGGCCAAGTGCGACATCATTCATGCACCCAATCGCAATGATAATGTTGCACCACGTCGACAAAGCCGAACAGGCACTGGAATATTACTACAGGTAGATGGAGACTGGCAGGTCTCTAGTCCATCAGAGGCTGGCAGGTCTCTAGTCCAGCGGCCACGGAATACTGACAAAGATGGGCCAATGTATCAGAATCCTTCAAAAAATATTGGAACAAGAGTGACTTCCTAACCCTTCTTGACATGCTACTGTCATAGAGGTTACCATTAAACAAATCCTCCGTAGTGATGAGCGAGTGTGGCTCGTGTTTTCCCGAGTACGCACGGGTGGTCTCCGAGTATTTATGACTACTCGGAGATTAAGTTTTCATCGCCTCAGCAGCATGATTTACAGCTACTAGCCAGCTTGGTTACATGTGGAGATTACCTAGCAACCAGGCAACCCCCACATGTACTAAGGCTGGCTAATAGCTGTAAATCATTCAGCTGACGTGATGAAAACTAAATCTCCGAACACTAACAAATACTCGGAGGTCACCCGAGCAGCGAGTGCACTCGCTCATCACTAATCCTCAGTAAAACTTCATATAGCTCCTACCAAGTTTAACTTTGCTTTAGGGCTCACTCAGACTGGCATATAGTCAGCATATAACTCGAACGAGTGCTCTCCGATGCTATACTAGGGAGCAGTGCCGACTAGTGTTTATTTTCTCATGTCTTCTTTGTATTGAGTAGGATTTCCATGCTCGAGGTGTCCATCTTCACTCTCCATAATAGGTCATTCATTCCATCTACACCTGTCGCAATCAACGTTGTATCATCTGCGGATTTAAGACTGTTAATGATCTGTCCAGCAATTTTGATTCCTTCTTCTTTTTCGGCAAGTCCTGCCTTCCTGAAAATTGCTTCTGCATATAAGAGAAATGGTGACAGGATGCATTTATGTACAGGATGCCTATTTTCATGAAGAGTACAAATATATGGACACTCCGGAACTCATTGGAGACTGATGGAAATCATATGCCTGTGTATTTCTTTGTTCTCACCAGCCCATTGTGTGAATCCCAGAAACTTCTAAGTTGGAGTTAGAGCTGCTCTTGCAAGGCTTTATTGTGCAATTTAAAGCTAGGGTAGCAGCCTATATAGAAAAGAAATGACATCATCTAAAGGGAAATGAACTCATCTGGCTCAAGCAAATGTAAGAGGGTGGTGCTGTTAAGGAACACGCTCTCACTTTAAGAGGCTGCACCCCCTTGTCTGGCGTGATGGAATGTCCTGCTTCTCCCCTTCAATAATCATTGTAATGAACTAGTCTGCGCAGAGTGCAGGTGTGGAGCTGGAGCAGCGTGTGTGAGCTGAGGCTTCTGCAGAGAGGACTTTTTGTGCTGATAGCTGAAAGAGAGAAAAACTGTGGCAAGAGAGCCACGAAGATACAGAGAAAGGGATTTACAGTTTCCAGGAGCATCCCTAGAATCCAGAAGCAAGGAGAATACCACGTTTCACAGAGCTGACAGAAAGCCTTGCGCACCACCGTATTGGACTGCTGGGGGCCCCCTGGGACTGGACCTGATTCTCCAACATCACCGTGAGTCTGTTCCTCTTTGGTGCACCTGTTAGGGCCTAGTGTAGGCTTCAGTAGTCAGTACACGGGAGCCGTGAGGCCTGCATAGTAAAGGCCAGGGAGGGTATACGTAGAGGAGCATCATCACTCGTTTATTGTTTACATTTGCTTGTTAGACATATTTTGAGTCTGCAATAGCTGGAGCACTGTGCTATTTTACGGAAAAGATAAAGTTTATTACTCTTGTAAATTGTCTTTTGCCATTGTATACCCCTGTTTGCATCTTCCTCATTCCCTTCCTTCCTTGCCTTCCAATAAATCTACCCTTTGTTGTTTGCACCTCATCTTGTGTACAGTAGTCTTCATGCACCGAGGTGGTCCCCCGGCCATCACTTCACAAACATAATATTCAGATTTTTTTCATGAAATTGCAAAATTGACCCAAAATACTCAAATTATAAATAAGTAAATAAGTTTCTATATCATTTAATATGCCAAAATTTAGAGTTAAAATGTCCTTTTTTTAGGGTCCATACTTTATAATCACGGGGACTGTAACACTGGCCTGACGTATGTCATTTCCACCGTTTCTCGGCCTCCTTATTATTTGTAAATTGCCTATCCTTGGAAACCCGATCCAGGGATTTTTATTTAATGTCTCAGATAAACAGAATATTATATCTATTGTGAGGATCAAGACAAAACTCTGCGCGCAGCAGCCGTCACCTCCGGGCGCAGGCAGAGTCAGTGAGAATAAAGAAACCAATTATTTTTCGCCCTTTAATTGTCTTGTCCGCTTTGTAAACACAAGTGATGTGGTTTGCCCTGTTTCCTGGGTGCAAAGAAATAAACGTCATTTACCAGTTACATTAGCTGCAGGAATTTATGAGAACGGATTTAAAGGGCATTTTCCTATAAAGTGGAACAGAGGAAAAAAAATAAAAGGGTTATCCATCGATGACAAAACTTTTTATATTCACCTACAAACATAAGTTTTGCCCCTGAACACTCCCCAAATAGTTACTTTTGGGCAGGGCTTGAATAATACCTCCCCCTTGCATTCCCATTCAGAAAAATCAGTATGACCTTTGGATAGGAAACACCTATTGATGGGAAGAATAAAGGGGCTCTGAAACTAACTTTGGTTGGTACCAAATATGTCTCTGCCTGTGGATCTGTCTCATAATCCATTGACATTTCCAATTCTGTGGAAGAACTAGGAGGGTCAGGATGAGTGGTCACATCTGGACCGGGGATTATATGAAAATAATGTAGAGTGCATGGAATTTTAGGGTAGGCAGATAAAATATAAATCAAATGGATAGATGAATATTTGATCAGAAATAACACAAGACTCGCATCCGTAAGAAGCTGACATCTGTGGCTACAATTCTTAAGGGCCTTGTGGAATAACTCTTTAAAACCTTCGTGAATCAGATGATCCTTCTTCAGATCCAGCTAAAAGGACACAACATGTCACACATGTCAATACACTGTTCATGTATCATCCGCTCCGTTGTCGTAACCTTTATACTTTTTGATCAAAATCAGTTTAATTTTGACATCATCAATCTTTTTTGGTTTACACTCAATGCAAAAGCAAATTTAATATTAAAAGTACGTGTAAGTGTAGACAACTGGACTTTCTCACAGAAACAGCGCCACATTTGTCTTTGGGCTGCTTCTGGTATTGCAGTTTTCAAGTGAGTGAGACTGAGGAGTAATAGCAGACATAATCCAAGGACAAGAGTGGTGCTCTTTATGTTATAACAAACTTTTTCTACCAATTTAGGACAATCCCTTTAAATGCCTTTTAATAAAGATGAGTGAATCTTCAAAAATGCAATTCAGGTAGATTCCCTCAATTTAAGGAGAGTGGGGGAATTGAATTGGCATTGGATAAATTTGATGTGAATTGAATCTGCCAGTAAGATGTTAAAAAAAAAAACCTCACAGTTGCATCCACTTGATTCTCCCAGTAGCTGTTCCATCACTGCTGGTCCCATAATGTCATCTGGGGTGCAACGTAATTCATCGACGTGCCGTAACACGGGGTCTGGTAAATGGAAGACATTGCTGGGAGGAAAGAAGGAGGCAGAAGAATGCACATGGGGAAAAGAAAAATGGTTAAGGGACAGGAAAGAAAAAGTCGCTGTAAATGGTACGGTCTCTAAATGGGGTAAAGTCAGCAGTGGGGACAACAAGGATCAGTACTGGGAACAGTGGGACCACAAGGTTCAGCTCTGGGGTATAATACAGGATGTAACTTAGGATCAGTAATGTAATGTATGTACACAGTGACTGCACCAGCAGAATAGTGAGTGCAGCTCTGGGGTATAATGCAGGATGTAACTCAGGATCAGTAATGCAATGTATGTACACAGTGACTGCATCAGCAGAATAGCGAGTGCAGCTCTGCGGTATAATGCAGGATGTAACTCAGGATCAGTAATGTAATGTATGTACACAGTGACTGCACCAGCAGAATAGTGAGTGCAGCTCTGGAGTATAATACAGGATGTAACTCAGGATCAGTAATGTAATGTATGTACACAGTGACTGCACCAGCAGAATAGTGAGTGCAGCTCTGGAGGATAATACAGGATGTAACTCAGGATCAGTAATGTAATGTATGTACACAGTGACTGCACCAGCAGAATAGTGAGTGCAGCTCTGGAGGATAATACAGGATGTAACTCAGGATCAGTAATGTAATGTATGTACACAGTGACTCTACCAGCAGAATAGTGAGTGCAGCTCTGGAGTATAATACAGGATGTAACTCAGGATAGGTACAGGGTAAATGCTATAATCTGATTAATATATAAAATGACTCAGCTAAGATTATGCTGCATTTATGCTATGAAAAAAGAAAAATAATGACTTATTTCTAATCTCTCAGTTACAGAAATTAAAGGATTATTTTAGGTAAGAATAACTACCAATATGGCTCCATGTTACTCTTGCAATAAGTTAAAGATTCCACATTTTGAGAATGTTTAAAAGATCTAGAAATAATGGCTCCATTGGAAAGTGATGTTCTTATATTAGAAACTATCGGCCATGTTTTTTAAATCTCACATAACCCCGTTGCAGAAGCCTGAACTATGTGCGTTTTCTATGTTATGCAAATGCCAATGTAATTTTGATTTTATATTTAAATCTGACTTCATAAAAAGGATTACTCCACTAATCCTCTCTGAAATTATAGCAGGGAAAAAATCATATTTTGGATTAGAGAAGAAACACAGAATCTCTGCTGTCATTGCAACAAGGACTTGAACTCGGCGACCAAGATGCAAAGTCAGAGCGGTGTCGGAGATTAATAGGTGACCGCTCGCGTTGTGTGACTGCTGCCTGCCCTATTGATCAGCGACTTGCAGGAAATTCAGATAAAGTTGTTTGTTTGGGTCGAGCTGAATGGATGAAGCGACATGAAAATGAACACATCACTTGTCCTGCTGTTCTCCGCCATCGACTGGTTTATCTGGGAAGAATGTAACATTTTTTCATCTGTAAAGAACGAGCTGATTTACTTACGTGACATGCAACAGATTTAAAGGGATTTCTCAACGTTACGTAATAATTATACCTAAGGATGGCCCACTTAATACATCTGTCCTCTATCAGCAGAATAAATGTATGATCCTTGAGGGTCTAACACTAGGACCCCAATGGTGCTGAGATCTGAGTTCCCAAACTCCCTTTTGTCAGTGGGGTACCCATCTTCATTCACTTCCATGAGATCAGGGGTCGCACACCTGCACTACTGCTCTCGTAGACCCATAGAAGTTAATATAGTGGTATAAGGTATTGACTGTTGTTCATGGACCTGTTCTCAGAATCGTCCCAATTGTAAGACCCCTACAAGTAATACAATTACCACCCATGCATTTCATAACTGTATCTACTGCTCTAGATTAACCCTTTTAAAAACTGTATAAAGAAAAGTTCTTGCTAATTTACTTTATGATTCATCTATTTTCCGTTTTCCAAACCTTTGTTTCCCGTTAATGTAGAAAAGTAGGATGCTTGTTCTATATTTTAATCATTTTACTTTAATTTTTAACTCCCTTCTTCTTCATTTTATTTTATAGTGGTATTGTCTTAACAACAAGACCAGATCAGTCTCGAAACGCGTTGGAAAAAATTAACTGTAGATATTTGTATTTTATCTACACTTTGAGTATATTTTAATTCCACCTGTGCAACAACTTTATCTGGTGCGGTTCTATGAGGACAATTCCCCACCGCATGGAATAGCAGCATTTTTAGACGTTCAGGCAACTCCATAATGTGAGTGTAACCTTTGCCATGCATGTATTTTGTTTGTTGGATTCGCACCATCGTCGTCTCCCAGCACTGATCCTTTCTTCCCTTGGCATCAAAGGCCTTGCCCTGTACTGGATTGCCTCATACCTTTCCGACCGCACATTTAGTGTTTCCCACTCCCACACTACCTCTTCACCCCGCCCCCTTTCTTTTGGAGTCCATCAAGGCTCTGTCCTAGGGCCTCTACTTTTTTCCTTGGCCTAGGACAACTCATAAAGTCCCATTGCTTCCAGTACCACCTATATGCGGAGGACACTCAGATCTACCTCTCTGGCTTAGATGTCGCCTCTCTTCTGTCCAGAATCCCAGAGTACAAAGAACAAAAAGACAGCACCTCAATGGATGGTGAAAAAATAAGAGCTTACATTTATTCTGCCTCCTGTAGCGACGTTTTGGTCAACAGACCTTTATCAAGGTCTGTTGACCGAAACGTCGCTACAGGAGGCAGAATAAATGTAAGCTCTTATTTTTTCACCATCCATTGTGGCGCTGTCTTTTTGTTCTTTGTGGTCTTGGTACTGTCCGGGATGGGCTCCCTGGTTTTGGACGTGCGCCCTTGTGTCCGCTGAGACCTTCAATCTACAAAGAAAAGGGTGTGGTTTTGACTTTCTTTTGTTCAGAATCCCGGAGTGTCTGTCAGACATATCCTTCTTCTTCAACTCTCGTTTCCTGAAACTCAATGTAGACAAAACCGAACTCATCATCTTTCCCACATTTTGCGTATCCCCCCTACCTGAACGATCTATTATAGTAAACTGCATCACGCTCTCTCTCGCACCTGAAATCCGCTGCCTCGGGGTAACTTTCGATTCTTCCATGTCCTTCAAACCGCGCGTCCAAACCCTTGCCACCTCCTGTCACCTCCAACTCAAAAATATTGCCAGAATCCGTCCCTTACTCAGCCCGCTATCTACTAAAACTCTTGTGCATGCCCTCATCATCTCCCGCCTCGATTACTGCAACACCCTCCTCTGTGACCTCCCCGCTAACTCCCTTGCACCACTCCAGTCTGTCCTCAACTCTGCTCCTCGGCTAATCCACCTCTCTCCTCGCTACTCCCCTGCTTCACCCCTCTGCAAATCCCTCCACTGGCTCCCAATTCCCCAACGAAACCACTTAAAACTACTAACACTGATCTACAAAGCCATCCACAACCTGTCCCCTCCCTATATCTCTGAACTAATCTCTCAATATCTTCCCTCACGTAATCTTCGATCCTCCCAAGACCTCCTTCTCCCCTCCACACTTATTCGTTCCTCACACAACCGCCTCCAAGATTTCTCGCGAATATCCCCCATCCTCTGGAATTCCACGCCTCAACACGTCAAATTATCTACCATCCTCGGATCCTTCAGACGGAACCTGAAAATTCATCTCTTTAGGAAAGCCTACAGCCTGCAATAACCATTCTGCTGCCTCACCAACCACCCGAGCTGCCGCCACGTCACCGACCACCCGAGCTGCCGCCACGTCACCGACCACCCGAGCTGCCGCCACGACCGCCCAAGCTGCTGCCATGACCAGTCTGCAATGTCTGTTCCTCCTATATAGTCGAATACGACCAGCGGCTGTATTAATATTCACTCTTTTGATGTCTGTTCCTCGCCAAACTCTCCAATTAATTGGAGGCCTAAACAAGGCAAAAGAATTATCTGTGGATGGAAATGTGTCCAAGGGCTGACGGGGTGATAGTGCCTGGTAAACGTTTTACTGTATGGATTGTTTTTTTTTTTTCCTCCACATTGATCTCACTTTATAATATGATTAAATTTGTATGGGAGAGAACCAATTAGTTTTGTTTTACACTTATTGAATGCACTTTATTGTCAGGCAAATTAACTCTCGGGCGGTTACCATGATTTATGGAGCAGTAGAAAGTTTTATGGGACTGTGCACAAAAAAGGTTTAGGAAAACAGTTGTACATCTTTTGTTTTACACATGTTTTGGCCAAAATATCTGTACTTTTTCCTTATTTATTTATGAAAAACTGTATTCTGGACAAGTTGTACTTTTAACCAACATCATTGTTTTTAGCATGTCATGTACTCAAAAATTGGTTCTTTTTTTATATAAGTGGTGAAAAAAAATTCCAAAGATTTGTAAAAAAAAAAAAAGCACAATTTTCCAATACCCGTAGCGTCTCCATTTTTCATGATCTGGGGTTGGATGAGGGCTTATTTTTTGCATTCCAAGCTGCTTATTTTAATTATACAATTTTGTTGCAGATACGTTGTTTTGATCGCCCGTTATTGCATTTTAATGCAATGTCGCGGCGACCAAAAAACGTAATTCTGGGGTTTTGACTTTTTTATCGCTACGCCGTTTAGCAATCAGGTTAATCCTTTTTTTATTGATAAATGGGGCGATTCTGAATGTGGCTATACCAAATATGTGTAGGTTTGAGTTTTTTTCAATGTTTTATTTGAATGGGACGAAATGGGGATGATTTAACCCCTTAGTGACGGAGCCAAATTTTTTAAATCTGACCAGTGTTACTTTATGTGGTAATAACTCTGGAACAAATCCCAGTGACTTTGAAAATGCTTTTTCGTGACACATTTTACTTTACAATAACGGTAAATTTAGGTCGATATATTTTGTGTTTATTTATAAAAAATATCAGAAATTTCAGAAAAATGTAAAAAAATTAGCAATTTTCAAACTTTGAATGATTATCCCTTTAATCCAGATAGTCATACCACTGCAAAACATTTATAAATAATATTTCCCACATGTCTGCTTTACATCAGCACCATTTGTAAAAGGGTATTTTATTTTGCTAGCATTTTAGGAGATTTAAAAATGTAGCAGTAATTTTTCATTTTTTCAAGGAAATTTACAAAATTTATTTTTTTAGGGACCTAGCCATGTTTGAAGTGCCTATAGGGGTAACCCCCAAAAGTTATACCATTTTAAAACAGCACCCCCTGACATATTGAAAACTGCAGTTAGGTAGTTTATTAACCCTTCAGGTGATTTTCAGGAATTAATGCAAAGTGGCATGAAAGAAATGAAAATGTGTATTTTTACCACCTAAATGCCGCTAACTTCTGAACAGATTACTACAGCCGTCAGACTCTAAGGCCGCTATTTGGCCATGAATTGCTATGGCAAACATGAGGACCACACAATCATTATCTGAAAGCACCAATGTGGATAAAGAAGAAGCGCCCACACTCTGTTAACCATTTATAATGATGTAGTCACTATTGACAGCAGCATCTAAGGGGTTAAATATATATGGACGGAGCAAATACTAATCATGGCTAATGCAGCAAGTTGTCAGCTATAGTGTACAGCCAACAGCTGCTAGATCGTCTACTGTATGGGGAGGCTATTCTGTTATCTCACGTCAGTTAAAAGATGAATTGGCTGTCATTAAGGGGTTAAACTTTTATATTTTTTATTTTTTTCATATTTTTAAAAATATTTTTTCCTTATTTTTGGCATTCTTCAATAGCCTTCATAGAAGGCTAGATGCTGCCACAACTTGATCTGCTCTGCTACATAGAGGTGATGCTCAGATCGCCCCTATGTAGCAGAATTACTATATTGCTATGAGCGCCAACCACAAGGTAATGGTTATCAAATTTGATAACTTTAGCCTGACTTTTGGAATTGGGATGGACCCCACTCCTTCTTAAAACCACCATAACTACTGTAAACATAGGTAGTGGTACTAAAATAAATACACAAAACACATTATTTTGGTTGTCAAAATGGCCACAGCTTTTATTCAAATAACAGGATTAAATAATCACAGTAGGAGTCAAGTGGAGTGCTAGTACATTGGGATTCACAAGTACTGCGATATCCCCAGCTGTCTGACATACAGCACCAGGACAGACAGCCATAAAGGAGCGGCACGCACTGGCTTGCCATTCAAGCAGAGCCAGTAAACTTTCAGGGCACCAATGACCCTATTATCCTCACTCCTGTGCTTAACCACTGTGCCCGCCCCTGATTGATGTTACCATTACAACGTCCTTGAGGCTGGCCACCAAAGCTGAGCCTGCTCACCACCATGAGGTTTTACATCCTCTATTAGTTAGAATGAGTCCCCCTTAACTTGTCTGCAACTTCCACCTGACTCTTAAACCGCAAAGCCATGACGGGTTATAAATTCCAAGTCTCATTTGACACTTTTTTTAATAATTAAATCATTTTTGTAAACTTAAAAACTAGAAGTCCCTGCAAAAGCATTAATGGGACTAAACTTGGCAAACCCCTGACTCACAAAGAGTCATCCTACAGCGCTCAGGAGAGGAAAAAACCCCTGTGGAGGAAACCTCCAGGGAACCATGGCTAAAGGATTGCCCTTCCCTTGGGCTTAGAAGGTTACCGCAAATAATAACTCTCTATAGCCAATATACAATTGAACCTGGTACAAGATATACAATGACAAATTCAAAAATACAATAAGGCATCTATCATTATACAAGCAATAATTAAAAAGTTTTAGGACAGAGATTATAAACAGGGTGGGAGGGCGGGTAATGTTTCCTCCTGTCCATCCTGTGAGAGAAAGAGGGTGAGCCAGAGTTGCCTCCCCTATATAAGCCCCACCCTCCTCACAGTAATACACCAGGCACAAATATCTAAACTTCTTCTTAAAGCAACAACTCTCTTGTTTAAAATCTACACCGCAATACAAACAAAAGCTGCAGGAGTTCTCGGTCCACCCATCCCCAAGTCATGTCCACCTCCGTCTATTCTCCGGTGGTTTCTAAATGGAAAGGGTTAAAAATTTATTAATGCCTTTCCTCATTGGATCTTTTGCCACCTACTTTTCTATTGGCGCTCCATTCTGGTCAATCTGAGGCCTGTGATAAGCCTCACGAAGTAATATAGCGGAGTGATACATGTCCTAATGTTCAAAAGCCTTTTTGCTATTCATATTTCATGTATTTCATATTAGACATGCTTTAGCACGATAGAGTGCAACCTTTTTTTGTGTATTGCACATGGAGGTAGCTGCTCCTGGTATGCACCTATTAACACTAGTTTGGATGTGCCAGTCGTTTTTCTGTCATTTCTATGTTAGCTTACTGACTGAGCACTCCTCCCTTCACCATGTGGTTTTTAATTACATCTAATCACACTTGGTTCCGGCCAACCCATATGTAGGCTTTGCTGAAAGAGGTGTCCACATTCACCCAAGCATACAGACATTAGCCTTCGGTAAGTGTTCACATTTGGACAGGGAGGTCAGGGACCCATCAGATTAATGAGACCACCTTGACGATGGTTTATGGGCTCACACTATTTGGCCAAATTCTGTGCAAAGCATCTCTCAAATATTTTTCCTAATGTTCAAAAGCCATTTTGCTATTCATATTTCATGTATTTCATATTAGACATGCTTTGGCACGATAGAGTGCAACCTTTTTTTGTACATGGTTCAGAGATGGTCACTGGATCAAATCTGTGTCCTTCAAACTGGAGCCGAAAACCCCTAGGTTGTTTCCTATAGAATCAGTGTCCCTCGTGATGGTGCCATGATGATTTGGCTGCAGTCCTTTCTCTTGTCTGTTGGGTGGTTTGCAGAATGTCCGGGTGGTAGCTCTGTGTAACTTCAGTCTCCCATGATGTAATCTTTGAGTCTTTTTATACCCAAGGCAGGTAAGCTATTTTTAGAATTACCCAGGGTCCTTCAGTCCAACATCAAGATGGTGAAGGGATCAAGTAGCACTATTAGCATATAAGCACACATCTATAAACAAAGCTTAACACACCCTATGTACAGTCACTATTATAGACTTACACAGTATATTAGATAGTACATCAGTTGGCAAGTCTGTCTTCTTGACCCACCAGACATAAACACTTAAATTCACTAGCAAATATACAGATAAAAAGACAGTTCTTTTGGTTTGCAAAAACATGGTTGTCTGGGAAATTAAGATACAATCTGGTTTCTTCACACTTACCCTTCAAAGTTTAGTCATGGGTCACTGCACCAATGGCTGTGCTGTAGGCTTTATTTATCCTATAAATTAACACTCCAGATAAAAACACAGTATAATGGCTGGTGCAGGGCCTGCGTGGGTGCAGCACGATTCAAAGAGAGGCATTCTGAGTCCTGCGCTAGGTGCATAAGACAGTATATTAGTTTTTTAGGAGTTTTATATTAAATGGTCACAATATTTCAAACATCTTTATCTCATTCAATAGATAATCTATTAAACTATCTACAAAATTCAAAATTATGTCTTACTCATAAAAAAATCACCTCAAAATGCCTACGACTGAGCGTTTCCCTTCTGTTACCTTCCCCCTTCCTTACTCTCCTACCTTCCATTCCATCACACATCACATAAAGATTGTGAGATTTACCTTATTTTGTTTCCTCGTTGCTATTTTTTATTATTTTATTACCTTTATATACTTATTGTTATTTTATTATACATTTGTAACGCAGCTTACTGAAGAAGGTCAAATGTTTGACCGAAACGTTTAAGTTGGACTGCAATCCAAGTAATAAATACCTTTTGTTCAATTTCATCACCAATTATCTGTTGAGTGCCAAGTTATTTATTTATTCCCTTCTGTTTGACTTGATGTTTACTGCATGCTGTCAAGTGCAACTCATCTCTATCAGCAGAGAAGCTGAAACAAATGACAAAAAGCAGGTCTTTGTTGCTCTAGAAGAAGTGTCTGTGTCTCTCTGAAGTAAGTGGGGACAAGTCTTTTATCTCTACAAGAGTAGGAGGGCAGAACCTTGTTTTCCTACAGAAAGTGGGGTGGATCTTTGACTCTTTACTGAAAGCAGGGCAAGTATTTGTCTCTTTACAGAAAGCAGAGCTGGTCTTTGACTCTTCTCAGGAAGTGGGGTGGATTTTGACTCTCTTCAGAAAGTGGGCTGGGTCTTTGACTCTCTTCAGAAAGTGGGCTGGGTCTTTGACTCTCTACAGAAAGCAGAGCTGGTCTTTGACTCTTTACAGGAAGCGGGGTGGGTCTCTGTCTCTTTACAGGAAGCGGGGTCAGTCTTTGTCTCTTTTCAGGAAGTGGGATGGGTCTTTGTCTCTTTATAGGAAGAGGGGCAGATCTTTGACTCTCTACAGAAAGCCATTCTGGTCTTGTGACTCTTTACAGGAAGTGGGGTGGGTCTTTGTCTCTTTGCATGAAGTGGGATGGGTCTTTGTCTCTTTTTAGTAAGTAAGAGGTGGGGCTTTGTCTCTTTATAGTAAGTAGGGGGGATCTTTGTCTCTTTATAGTAAGTAGGAGGGGGTCTTTGTCTCTTTAAAGTTAATGGGGGCATTTCTTTGATTCTCTATAAGAAGTGGTTATGGGTCTTTTTTGCTTTGCAGTAAGCAGGGCGGGACTTTGCTTATCTATAGCAAATGGTGGCAAGAGTTTATTTTCTTGCAGACAGTAGTGGCCTTTCTTTGTCTCTCTGCTTCCACACACTTTTTTTAAAAAACTATATACAGCTCAATTTATGTGTTTTTTCTTTGTATTTTTGCATTCTTTGCAAGCAGGGGTGTGTCCTCCCTCGAATGGGACATTATATTTAAACGCTTCCATAGGCTGGTGTCCACAGGTCGGGGCCCGGTCTTTTATCTACTCTTATTCACACACTGAGGTCAATTCTGACACATGGTAATGTTTTTAATATTAGACAGTGTAGGACCTTCCTGATCAGAGTCACCTTGTCAACGATGGGATGGCTTTTATGCTATTTATGATGAAAAACAGTATTACTAAGAACCCTGTGTTATTTAAATGCACTTTTGCTTTTTTTCCTATTTAGTCACAGCAGGGTTTATGTTTAGTTTGCTTCCTCTAGGTTTTGAAATCTGCAGAGGCATAACAGAGTGACAGGCTATCAGTTCGAGCAGGCAAAGTCCATTGGATAATGGTAGGGGCAATACATGTATGATGACCAAACCGCTGCATGACCAGCTCTATCCTCACCTACTGTATTCTCACCCATCCCTTGTAGATTGTGAGCCCTCGCGGGCAGGGTCCTCTCTCCTCCTGTATCCTCACCCATCCCTTGTAGATTGTGAGCCCTCGCGGGCAGGGTCCTCTCTCCTCCTGTACCAGTTGTGACTTGTATTGTTCAAAGTTATTGTACCTGTTTTTATTATGTATACCCCTCCTCACATGTAAAGCGCCATGGAATAAATGACGCTATAATAATAAATAATAATTATACTAATAATAATGAGGAAAACAAAAGTCAAGAACCTACAATGCTGGCAGGGTATTGATTTGAAGAGGAACTTCCTACTGAAAAGGAGTGCATGGCATGTAAGAGAGTATCCTGGTATGTGCCCCTAAGTTATTTTACCTTTCTTTGGGGGATTAATGCTTTTCTACTTTTCTACAGGTCTAGCTTTACCCAGTCAGGTGTAGAGAAGTGACAAAGGAGTATTGGAGGAGTCTCTTACACATGGGTCTAATGCTATTGAAAAGTAATGATGTTTCCCTCTTGAGACTAATATTTTTGTCATGACCTCATAGTTGTACCTGCAGCAAGACCTGATGAGTTGAGTACAGGGAAAAGCAGAGAGTTGTAAATGGTGCGTATCCTGCCTACGGTCCATGCCTTAGAACATCCTCCAGCACCTCTTATACTGGACCATCTCATGAGCCTCCCATCCCATAAACTCCACCACTCCTGGAGTCTGTGGCTGCAGATCAGAGCGGCTCACCTGTGCACTAACCTGGAAGGAGGCCCAGCACACATGCACTGTTTGCACTACTTTCAGGGTTGGGGTTACCATGGTGATGGCGGAAGAAGAGTTGAGACCTGAACGTGAGAATATAAATCAACTGAAACTCTGTAAAACAGCGCGGCTAGCAATCCGACTCCAGACAATCCTGTAAGGAGTTGGAGAAAGGAGTCTACATTTATTTTTCCAGGAATAAAGCCGGTTGTGCCTGGTATTACGGTTCAGTTCGGCAGAATGGAGATAGACTGCAATACCTGGCCGGACCTGTGCTCAAGAGGGGGGCTGTTCTTGAGCATTTTTCCAATCCAGGATAAACTTCTTATTTATATGCAATGTTGTGCAGCACTTTTGACATTTTTGGCTTTTACTTTTTATTATCAAGATCAAAATCTATAAAATGTACATAAAATGTACCAAAAATCCAAATTTTGCAAAGACTGTGCACCTTTTTTTCTTTATCTCTATATATTTCTCTAATTTTCTATTTTTCTTTATCTTTCATCCTCCCTCTTTCTTTTTCTTTCTCTCTCTATATTTCTCTATTTTTTTTCTTTCTTTCTTTCTTTCTTTCTTTTTTCTTTCTTTCGTTCTTTCTCTCGTTCTTTCTTTCTCTTTCATTCTTTTTTCTTTGTCTAATTCTTTATTTCTCTCTCCTTTCTTTCTTTCCTTCCTTCCTTCTTTCTTTCTTTCTTTCTTTCTTTCTTTCTTTCTTTCTTTCTTTCTTTCTTTCTTTCTTTCTTTCTCTCATTATTTCTTTAATTCTCTCTCTCATTATTTCTTTCTCTCATTCTTTCTCTCTCTCATTCTTTCTTTCTCCTTCTTTCTTTCTCTCTTTCTTTCTTTCTTTCTTTCTTTCTTTCTTTCTTTCTTTCTTTCTTTCTTTCTTTCTTTCCACATATATGTACTGTAAATCATGTTGAGTGAGAGTTAGTAATGAATAATTTATTATGTTCAGATTTGTGATTCACATGGGGGCTGACAGCTGAAAAACTCCAAAACCAACAGCTGTTTCCTGCAGAGATTCTCTGATTTCTCCAATTATTTTGGAATATAAAATAAAAATAAACTGTCATTTATGAGCCCGTCATTATTATGTCCCTGATCGTGACTTACAGACATAACACTATGACACCGACCACAGCTGAAGCTGAGGGACAGTCAGGGATCTATGAGGTCTGCAAAACGTTGCATCCAACAGGATCCCAAAATATATTCCCTTCTCTTTTTACTATTAACAGAAGATCATATTTTCTAGTGAGGCTGCCAATAAAGCTGCAATGGAGCCCCAGGGGAAAAGGGGGTCACTCCAGGTTGGCTGCATACTTTAGTTCTTTTTTTTTCTCAGTTTTCAATAACGATTGACCTGGAATGATCAAACCATTTGGGCATCAGATCAGTGCCTAAATGAGTGGCCAACTAATGTATTAATTAATTTGCATACTGCAGAGAAATAGGCACGTAGGATATATGAGGAATGAAGGCTTAGTGCTATTTTTTGGGAACATTGGCAATAACTCATTAAAGCTCAAAGACACACCTTTGAAAAGATTATTAGTCTAGTCAATAAGTAGAGTCAATATGACGTTCTCATGTCTCAGTGACATACTGGAATATATCTAGATAGGGTTGTATATTTTCAACAATCCATTCTTATTGGATAGAACTCATATAAAAATTGGCCAATAAAGAGCAGTGGTTTAGAGTTAATTGCCCCCACCATTAATATTTTAAGCCCCGTAAATTCCTGGATCGTTACTTCCCTACGAGTCCAATATTGAACCACCAATCCCGCACTCAAGTATTGAACTTCTTATCCCTCGAGTCCATGTATTGTATTTTAAGAATTATAATAGCATTTATATGTTGCCCTTTAGTCCTGTACTTTTTTCTAAAAAGTTATAAATTGTTATTTTTCTTTGTTTAAATTACATTTTTTTTAATGTTTTCTTTTATGTAAGACTTTTATAAATCTAACCCTAACTCTAGACCTAGTCCTAATACTATCACCTAGGAAGAATTCACTAATAGGAAATATAAGTAAAAATATAATAATAGGAATATAATATTAGGATAAAGCTGACGTTCACATGATTAATTTTGCCTAAAGGGCCATAAAACCCATGAACTCTTATTAGAAGTCAGGAATCTAAGAGGAACTCGGACCCAAGAGGAAGAATCAACAGGACTGTCGAGAGTGTAATTCTTGACACCTCAGCTTGGTGAGCATGAGTTTGGGTTGGGCAGATGATACTATGTAGCCAAACTGGACATTCCCCCATTTACTATAAGATGGGGACATGGAAGAAAATAAACTATGTAATATTCAATGTACAGGGTGGGCCATTTATAAAGTTGCATCCAAAATGGCCGCCATGGTCACCACTCATCTTGAAAAGCTTTCCCCCTCCCATATACTAATGTGCCACAAACAGGAAATTGATATCACCAACCATTCCCATTTTATTTAGGTGTATTCGTATACATGGCCCATCCAGGTCTATCCATATGAATGGCCTACCCTGTATTTGCCTCATTAATAACCTATGATCCAGTTTCAGTCTTAGTCTTGTGATGTCTATATTACAATGTGGCCCATCCTAGAAACTTGAGCCCAGGATTAATTATAAAAATGGGTAAAACAATCGAAAGATGTCAACATGTTGTGAAGTCAGCCAAGCTGAGTGTGATCCATAAACCTACTCTAACCTCAAGCAAACAGAAGAACAACTTTAGACAGGAATGTTTAGGAATTTCTATCATTTCTCTTTTTTATTTTATTACTTTTCTTACTGTGTTGCCTCGTTGATCTCTTTTTATCCATTTTTTGTATGGTCTGTACTTTTTATACTAAACCTTAAAACTTTAATACGTTTCGTCCTTCTATGCTTTAAAAAATCCATAGACTTTGGAGTCGCAACCTTCGCCATGAGTAGAAAAATGTGTGACCGAATATTAGAAAAAATAAAGTTGGGGCATGTTCACAGAGGATGGATAAATTGAGGATTTTTGGGGATTTTACCAAATATTAAAGGATGCATTTCAATGCATACCTAACTCATGTGGATTTTGCTGCAGTTTTTCGGCAGATTTTGCAGCAATTGATTTTTTTCAGCTTAATATATAAAGACTTACATTTAAAGAATTTTTTTCCTGCTTTTAAACCTATCAATGCTCCCAGGTTGTGGTGCAAATCTTGGGTTATCTATAGTCAAAAGGAGCATTTCATGACCACTGCAGTCAATCAGTAACTTCTGATCGGCTGCAGCCTTCATGCTCTTTCTTAGGCGGCTTCTTCCACTCGGAATGGAATGTAAAGGCTGCAGCTGTTGCTGACTGCCTGAAGATGACATATGTAGCCTCCTCTTGATGTTAATACCCCAAAACCGATAGGGTACACAGTGGTAAGTGTGAAGAAGCTGTGCTGGTTCTCTAGAGGAGTATAGGATTATTTTTTCATTACCCCACACTTGTCATTTGGATCAAAATTGATCATGTGTCTGATTTTTTTCGTTGACCGTTGGGTCGGAGGAAAAATTCGGCCCTATAGATTATCATAGGTACGAGTGCTATCCTTGAAAACCATAGATAGCAGCTGTCCAAGAAAATCGGTCATGTGCACGAGCCCTAGGGAGTGTTTTTTTTCTTCTTGATTTATATGGGGTGGTAGCCTCCCTGTGCACCCACAAAAACGGTTTGATGAGTATCCGACTCATCAGGTCTCCTTTGGCTTTTTCGAGCATAGTTATGGAAGTTCAGTGAGGAATCGGAAGGTGAGTATATGTGATTTTTTGTTTAGACCATCCTGAGTCCAGATTTAGAGAGTGAGAAAGAGATGGACAATCCCTCAAAGCAATTTTACTTGCCTTCAAGATTTATTTTGTTGACTATACCTTAAAGGGATACATTGAAACTGCCTATATAGTGCAGACCAGATATAATTTGGAGCTTTTTGTTGATATACAAAAATTACAAATCGGTAATTCTCGTCAGTATAGTCTGACTTTCAGAAACCTTTTAAAACACTTAGTTGTATATAAGAATGATGCCAAATGCCAGAGTTATCGTTCTCTCCCGCAGTGGATGGATCATTGATGTTGCCGTCAGCTCAGTCGCGTCCTAGCCTCTTGTTTTTCTAATGCGGATGATTGGAGGTCACGTGACTTTTCTATACATAAAAAAAAAATGGCTGTAAAAAGAAGTTATTTCTCGGGATATTGTGTTGTACAGAAGGTTGCCATCTGGCTCCATAAAACCTAAATGGGCTCAGCCATTCTGGGCGTTTTAGAAATACAAGAAGAGATTTGCAGTTCAAAAATGGCTGAGGCTGCTCATAATAATCTGCAGCCATCAATTTAACCCACCTGCATGATACCGGGGAGCGACTAAAACGTGATTTTAATTTTACATCTACATTACAGGACAAACTGATGTCAAAGCAGAATTATGGTGCAGATCTCACCCGACACTGCTGTTTTATTCAAATGTTTCCTTTATTTATGGACTGTGCTATATAGACGCTGACCCGGAGCATCAATCATAATGGTGCCGCATAAAAACAAGCTTAGCCTTATGTGATAAAACCTGCGCCGCTGACATGTCGTTTTGCCAGATTCGAGGTATTCCTGTTTTCATCAACCAGGTTATGTAAATCTGTACTGGCTGGGCATTTATATTATTTGAAATTAAAGGGGTTGTCCAGCCACCGACATCTTTTTAATAACAATTATGGATGAGTGAATCTCCTGATACACCGCCACACAATAACCATATATTATCACCGCAGGGTCTGAGTACAACCACCAATCTGTTACTGAACAAATTTCACTATACCAAGACCAATATAACAATAATACCACATCAAGTGGATAAATACCGCCATACAATGACCATATATTATCACTGCATAGTGTCTGAGTACAACCACCACCAATCTGCTCTAAACAAAAACACTATACTAAGACCTATATACCAATAATACCACATACAAGGGATAAATGCTGCCACACCATGTCCGGACCACATATTACCCCCACATAGTAATCATATATTATCACCTAAAGGGGATAAATACCGCCACACAATGACCATATATTATCATGCATAGTATCTGAGAACAACCACCATTCTGCTACTAAACAAAAAACAATATACTATGACCTATATACTAATAATACTACATACAAGGGATAAATGCTCCAACACTATGCTGGACCACATATTACCGTCACATAGTGATCAAAAATAACCACATAAAGTGGATAAATACAACCACACAATGGCCATAAATAATCACTGCATAGTGTCTGAGTACAACCAATCTGTTACTGAAACAATTCCGCTATACCAAGACCAATATGACAATAATACCACATAAAGTGGTTAAATACCGCCACACAATGACCATATATTATGCTTACATAATGTCTGTGTACAGCCACCATCATATTAGTAATCAAAATCCACTATTTCATGACCAGTAATATGACATAGAAGGGATAAATCCCGCCACATTATTTCCGGACCACATATCACCAGCACATAGTAACTGAATAATAAATTCATACTGACCATTACCTAAAACAACAGTACAAAGGCTAAAATTGTGCTATATATTTTATATTTTGCTATTGATTTACAGCTGCATTTGATTGCAGTGTTCAAAAAAGTTTTTAACAAAAGTCATAAAAATTGTATCAAAAACACATTTTTTCCTAAAAATGCCACGTATGGAGCCACCATAAATAAAATGTTTGAACCTGATATTTCAGTACAAACCATGCAAATGCATTGGGAAGAGTTGTAATACCAGACACCTCTTTTTTTTTTTTTAAACAACTTATCCGACTCCTTAATATTTCAAAATAGGGTCGAAACTCCTAAATATACCATAAAGTCAGAAGTGTTTTTCAACTCCATTATTAATTTTTACTTTGGGAATTTATTGAAATTTTCCATATTTTTTTACTTTTACATAGAAGACCTACAAAAATCTGGATCCATATCTCCAATTCACAAGAATGAAGTGATCTTGGCCCACTTGGAGATCAGAAAATGAGAAATCTCTTTCTGGGACAATCTACTGACATTGTTTTCTTTCTAGTCCAACGTTGCTTTGAAGGCTCCTATTGGTTAAATTATTGGAATTGTACTCATTTTTTGTCTATTATTTACAAAACCCACCAAAATCTGATTCCATATTTCCAATTGTCTTCAATTAATTTATCTCAGCTTCTGTGGAGATCAAACATCAGGAAATCTCTGTGTGGGACACTTGACTGACATTGCTTTCCTTCTAGTGCAACCTTCCACTTGCAACCGGAACATCACTGCCATTGGCTTTAACCTTCCAGTTAGTAGTAGCACCAAACACAGGTCACAATTAGCTTACGTTTCCTCTGATAAACATTGTAGTGTTGAGGAAGCAGAGGACGTTTTTCAATATATAGAAAATCACTCAACCCAATCACAGCAGTATGATGTTACCT
Source organism: Ranitomeya imitator (assembly GCF_032444005.1). NCBI lineage: Eukaryota > Metazoa > Chordata > Amphibia > Anura > Dendrobatidae > Ranitomeya > Ranitomeya imitator. The sequence goes on from NC_091288.1 coordinate 199,726,420, forward strand.
CTGACAGAGACACCATCAGTTTGAGTCAGTGTTCTGCATAGTCCATTTCCTCCACCACCATATCAGTAAATCTTTTACTCTGTAGACATTCCGTTATGTCAATGATTCCTATATCTGTTCTGCCCCTTAATTCCATAAATCCACACCACTCCAGGAGGCTAAGGAAGGTTTCACTACAAGAACTTTTTCCTGTTTATTTACTGAATGAGATGAAGAATACACCTTAGTATTCAGATGAAATGGAGCTGGAGGAAAGTTAGGGCACAATTTAACTGCTTAGTTGTGTTGATGACAATGTCTGCCCTAATTGTAGGTCCGCTAGCAGTAGCAGCAGAAGTTCAAGTGGCACACTGAATCAGGACAAATCTAGAGGTGGAAATCATTTAGGGCCAAGGAGCTCAGAACATTTACCAAACTTAAGCAACTGTCATTGTAGACAGAAAGGAATGATAATGATATTTATGTGATGAACAAGACCTGGGAACGAGATCGAGGTGCCAAGATGGTGATGTAATAAGAGAAAGAGAGTGGTGGCATCAGCCATAATGAGCTGGCCAGACAAGTAACCCGAAGATCTTTTGCTTCTCAGATGAATTCGAGAGTAGTTCATGCCATGACTGAAGCTCAGCAGCACCTGGATACTCTGCATGTTTGTAAATCACTATGGAATTAATGGCGCTATATAAGCGGGTAAAATAAATGGAAAAAAAAATAATTAAGTCTAATGGTTGGAGAGGCTGATCAAACCAGGAATCTAACTCTAACTCTATGTTTTCTGTGGTCTGGACACAATCTTACGTGCATAAAGCAACGCATAAAGTGTATAAGACACAGTGTCATTGATACATGAATGGATGGTTGTAGTCAAGTTCAGGACCCTTCATTCATACATTAGAAAATGCATGTTCAACCAGGCTTGGCGTAGACCACATGTCTAGGAAGATCAATTATTAGGAGGCCCCTGAGCAGGAAATTTCAGTTGTCCTCCTGGAATTACAGGTAGTAACAGAAATGTTTTTCTGATCACAAAAGACTAAAATCATGATTCATCAAGGCTTGTACTCCAGTATTCTGGTGTAAAAGCTTTGAAAAGTTTAAGAATTGTGGCACAACTCGAGGCAACGCTAACATTTGGTAACTTTTGGTGTTCCTATGCTGTTTTTGCCTAGCTCCTAAAAAGTGACCACTAGGGTTGAGCGACCTTCACTTTTATAGGATCGGGTCGGGTTTCATGAAAACCCGACTTTTGGAAAAGTCGGGTCGAGTGAAATCGGCCGATCCTATAAAAAAGTCGGGGTCGGGGTCGGCCGAAACTCGAAACCCAATGCAGTGCATTGGGTTTCCATGGTTCCCAGGGTCTGAAGGAGCGGAAACTCTCCTTCAGGCCCTGGGATCCATATTTAAGTGTAAAATATAGAATTAAAATAAAAAATATTGCAATACTTACCCTCTGACGCGCCCTGGTACTAACCGGCAGCCTTCCTCCTTCGAATCCGCGCTTCTAGGACCTTGCCGTGACGTCGCGGTGACGTCGCGGCTTGTGATTGGCCGCGCGGCCGCCCATGTGACCGCTCGCGCGGCCAATCACAAGCCGCGACGTCACCCGCGACGTCACCGAAGGTCCTGGAAGGGCTGATTCTTAGGAAGGAAGGCTGTCGGAAGGAAGCAGGGCGCTTCCGAGGGTGAGTATATACCTAATAGGAATATACTCACCCTCGGAAGCGCCCTGCTTCCTTCCGACAGCCTTCCTTCCTAAGAATCAGCCCTTCCAGGACCTTCGGTGACGTCGCGGGTGACGTCGCGGCTTGTGATTGGCCGCGCGAGCGGTCACATGGGCAGCCGCGCGGCCAATCACAAGCCGCGACGTCACCGCGACGTCACGGCAAGGTCCTAGAAGCGCGGATTCGAAGGAGGAAGGCTGCCGGTTAGTATCAGGGCGCGTCAGAGGGTAAGTATTGCAATATTTTTTATTTTAATTCTATATTTTACACTTTAATCTGAATTCCGATACCAATTCCCGATATGTTAAACATATCGGGAATCGGGATCGGAATTCCGATTCCAGATTCAAAAGATCGCCGACTTCATGGCCGACCCCCCACTGGGGTCGGGTCGGGTTTCATGAAACCCGACCTTGCCAAAAGTCGGCGACTTTTGAACAATTTCGACCCGTTTCGCTCAACCCTAGTGACCACCACTTGTCCTGAATCCTAGCAGGGACTGGAGTAAGATTTATGACAAGACACACATGGATGCACATGCCACTTGTCTGATGCTCCAAATTCATAAAGAGGATTGTGCCTCTTAATGAATCAAGGGCCTCTGGCACCATATAGTAAAACAAAAGATAAAGAGGCAAAGCCTCTGCCAGCTCACCGATACCACAGGTGCGCGGAACTTGTCCTGACCCGACGTGCAGTGGATACAATATATGGAATGAAGTGTTAGTTCCAGCTCCTTAAAATTCAAAGTCTTTATTTTCCAAGTTAAAACTTCATAATCATCAAAGAATCCTTGTACATCATGGATTGTACATGTTTATCACCACATCTGTGATAAAGATCTTAGTTGATCGAAACGCGTTGCTTATACCTTTCTTTTTCGCTGCCTATGCATCCATGATGTACAGAGATTCTTTGATGATTATGAAGTTTTAACTTGGAAAATAAAGACTTTGAATTTTAAGGAGCTGGAACTACCACTTCATTCCATATATTGTCTCTGACACCAGCACATCTCCTTGTCAAGACTGACACGAATAATGCCTGTTTAGATAAATCTGAGCTAAGAGGGATAATTTTTAGACAATTTTCTTTACTTTTAAAAAGCATGAAGACTCTGTCAGCTCACTGTGTTATTAAACAGACTATTGATTACCACCAGTTAACATCAGTTTAATGAGTTACTGTTTTTGTGTTAAAGGCTCGAAAGGGGCTCATTACAGTCCTAGACACCAGTTATACATATTTTCTGGGTTTTAGAAAAATTAGATGAAGGTGATGAATTTGAACCCTAAAAGATTTAAGCTTAAACCGTCATTATTGTTTCATCAAACTATGTATAAAAGAATCGTACAAGTGAATATAAGAAACTTTGTAATATGTCTTTTTAGAGAAATATTATGTTTCTCTCTCCATTTGTGAGCCACTTTTCTCACAATGTGTGGCACATAAGATGCTGCTGGTTCTATTATTTTAACTCACTCCGATGCTGGATTCACATTTACACTGCTCAGTGCTGCTGTACAATATCCTCTATACTGCTGATCATGTAGTACAAAAAGTGAAGAAAGCAGGAATCATGACCATGAATAGTGTTATTCCACAAGTGACATCTTACTCTGAGTTTTCACCTAACAGGTACACTATAAATCTGCAAGAAAAGGCAACATTGCTCAGACTCAAACGAAACAATTTGAAGGAGAGTTATGGTTGACTAAGAGTTATGTCATGACTCATGAGTAATGATGAGCATATCATGAAGTCCGGTGTAATAATAGTGTCCTCATACAGGGACTTGCCAAATAAACCCAATGAGACAGATTTACAATTTAAGAATGACATCACTCACGTCCAAGTAAAAACGCGACTTAATTATATCGCAAAGACGTCTACTTATCATTGTCACTACAACACTGTTATAATTTATTAGAAATAGTTTGGTTATATTTTCTTCTTCTGCTTCTCTTCGAGCTCCCATGCTCCGGTTACAGCTGTGCGCACTGACCTGCCTGACACTACATGGAGTCCCTACTGTTCTGTGCTTCCGAGCTGTTGGCGTCCTGTGTCCTTCTAGATGAACTATGCATATAATATAGTGCCAAATTATGGAGCTCTTCTCCAGCAGAAATAATGTTTTCTAAGGGGAGAATACCTCCACACTTCGGCACCCAACAGAGCAAGGTAGAGTTTAGTTTCTCTAGGATTCTGTAGGAAATAGAACAACAATGTCAGTTTATGAACTTTTATAGGAGTAATACAGATGTGTCCACCTTGTAAGATACACACTCTAAAAATGCATATTCTTTCTAAAAATGTATCCATTTCATGTCGTTTTGGTAAAAGTCCTAATTATGCCCCGATATGAAGATACATTTGAAAATGCGATGCCTATTGGTGGAAGTGTGACACTGGCATTAGGCATTGAGCATCCCCAATCTAATGGCCCCAAAGAGAGTAAACTTATGGTCAGTGGGGTTCTCTCTCCTGTTGCGTGTAAGCACTTATGGTCAGTGGGGTCCTCGCTCTCTCTCTCTTGTAGAGTGTTGGCTCTTATGGTCAGTGGGGTCCTTTCTTTTCTGTAGAGTGTAAGCTCTTATGGTCATTTGAGTCCTCTCTCTCTCTCTTCTGTAGAGTGTAAGCTCTTATTGTCAGTGGGGTCCTCTCTCTCCAGTAGAGTATAAGCTCTTATGGTCAGTGAGGTCCTTTCTCCCCTGTAGAGTGTAAGCTCTTATTGTCAGTGGGGTCCTCTCTCTCCAGTAGAGTGTAAGCTCTTATGGTCAGTGGGGTCCTCTTTCCTGTAGAGTGTAAGCTCTTATGGTCAGTGAGGTCCTCTCTCTCCTGTAGAGTGTAAGCTCTTATTGTCAGTGGGGTCCTCTCTCTCCAGTAGAGTGTAAGCTCTTATGATTAGTGGGGTCCTCTCTCTCCTGTAGAGTGTAAGCTCTTTTGGTCAGTGCGGTCCTCTTTCCTGTAGAGTGTAAGCTCTTATTGTCAGTGAGATCCTCTCTGTCTCCTGTAGAGTGTAAGCTTTTATGGTCAGTGGGGTCATCTCTCTCCTGTAGAGTGTAAGCTATTATGGTCAGTGGGGTCTTCTCTCTTCTGTAAACTGTTAGCTCTTATGGTCAGCGGGGTCCTCTCTCTCCTGTAGAGTGTAAGCTCCTATATTCAGCAGGATCCTCTCTCTCCTGTAGAGTGTAAGGTCTTATCTTATGGTCAGCAGGGTTCTCTCTCCTGTAGAGTGTAAGCTCTTATAGTCAGTGGGGTCCTCTCTCTTCTGTAGAGTGTAACCTCTTATGGTCAGTGGGGTCCTCTTTCCCATAGAGTGTAAGCTCTTATGGTCAGTGGGGTCCTCTCTCTCTCCTGTAGAGTGTAAGCTCTTATGGTCAGTGGGATCCTCTCTCTCTCCTGTAGAGTGTAAGCTCTTATGGTCAGTGGGGTCTTCTCTCTCCTGTAGAGTATAAGCACTTATGGTCAGTGGGGTCCTCCCTCTCCTGTAGAGTGTAAGCACTTATGGTCAGTGGGGTCCTCCCTCTCCAGTAGAGTGTAAGCTCTTATGGTCAGTGGGATCCTCTCTCTCTATCCTGTAGAGTGTAAGCTCTTATGGTCAGTGGGGTCCTCTCTCTCTCCTGTAGAGTGTAAGCTTTTATGGTCAGTGGGGTCCCCTCTCTCTCCTGTAGAGTGTAAGCTCTTATGGTCAGTGGGATCCTCTCTCTCTCCTGTAGAGTGTAAGCTCTTATGGTCAGTGGGGTCATCTCTCTCCTGTAGAGTGTAAGCTCTTATGGTCAGTGGGGTCCCCTCTCTCCTGCAGAGTGTAAGCTCTTATGGTCAGTGGGGTCCTCTCTCACCTGTATATTGTAAGCTCTTATGGCCAGTGGGGTCCTCTCTCTCCTGTAGAGTATAAGCTCTTATGGTCAGTGGGATCCTCTCTCTCCTGTAGAGTGTAAGCTCTTATGATCAGTGAGGTCTTCTCTCTCCTGTAGAGTGTAAGCTCTTATGGTCAGTGGGGTCCTCTCTCTCCTGTAGAGTGTAAGCTCTTATGGTCAGTGGGGTCCTCTCTCTCCTGTGGAGTGTAAGCTCTTATGATCAGTGAGGTCTTCTCTCTCCTGTAGAGTGTAAGCTCTTATGGTCAGTGGGGTCCTCTCTCTCCTGTAGAGTGTAAGCTCTTATGGTCAGTGGGATCCTCTCTCTCCTGTAGAGTGTAAGCTCTTATGATCAGTGAGGTCTTCTCTCTCCTGTAGAGTGTAAGCTCTTATGGTCAGTGGGGTCCTCTCTCTCCTGTGGAGTGTAAGCTCTTATGATCAGTGAGGTCTTCTCTCTCCTGTAGAGTGTAAGTTCTTATGGTCAGTGGGGTCATCTCTCTCCTGTAGAGTGTAAGCTCTTATGGTCAGTGGGGTCCTCTCTCTCCTGTAGTGTGTAAGCTCTTATGGGCAGTGGGATGTTCTCTCTCTCTCATAGACTGCAAGTACTTAGGGCAATTTTTTTTTTTGTAAAATACTAGGCGAATTTAATTTCCCCCTAAGCTTTTCAGTAAAAAGATGATCAAAAGTAGACAGCTCCTTTAAATATTTGGCTATACAGCACCATTCTCCCATGCATGGCTTTGTGCTCGCACTCTATAATACATCTCCGGCATTACAATATTATAATGTCAGATTGAAGCTCGGTTATAAGTAGTTCTATTGATTGGGAGAATTGTGCAGGTTAACAGCGGCTCAGTGTGATTTCACTCTCCGAGTTATAGCTATGATTTTCCAATAATGTCTATTCATCTTCATTAATGATGTGTTAACATGGTGCTGCCGTTGTTCAATATCGCAATGTATAAAAATATTGGAGCTGTTTAGAGCCTATTAAATTGCCATATAACTAGCTCGTTAGTAAACACAATCAGGTACGGAATGCGGAGGAGGGGGAGGGGTACGGTTGGAGAAAATGAAGTGATTTAAACCAGAGCAATGGCTTCTTCTAATCTGCTAAATTAGGGTCTAATCACAAATAGACATTGGGAACGTGTCTGAAGTTGTGTGTGAAATATTTTCCCTAAAATGTATTTATATACGGATGCAATTAGGAACGGTGTAGAAATATGACATTAGAGGCAATTAGAAAAATGAGGCAATGATGAGGTTGGTAAAGAGTGAAATACAAACATCTTCTGGGGTTTATATTTTGCACTAGTAATGGATCGCATAATGGAAGTTTAGGAAAACCCTAAAAATTTAACAAATCTGCAAAAATTTCTAAAAATTTCTTGAATTTATAGGATGGGATACAGTTCTGCTCCTCAAAATATCCCTAAGTTACCCACATGGAGTAAACCTTAAAATATATATCCATCTTCTAAGATAATGTTGCTTTTTGATTCAAAATTTGATTCCCTAAAATATCTTTATGGCGATTGATGTCTTGTTTTCATGATGATACTTAGCTCCTATTTTTTTTGCTCGGACATTGGGCAAATAATACATCTCTGGTTGCCAGAAGTCACCACTAAGAAGGGCTTGTTGGCTTGATAGGAACCTCCACTCGGAGGACCTTAGGACCTTACCATTTTTTTCACTATTTCAATGTACAGAGTTTTATAAATCAATGGGAATTTTGGGCCAATTGAAGTATAAAAAAATTCAGCTTAGTTTTCCGTGTGCTCGAGAGTGACATTCTGTATGAGCACTGTTTATTGTCCCTTCTCTAATTGGAAGAGTGTGGAAATAAAGCACAGAAGCTGAACTGGATGCCACTTCACCCTCTGTCGTGTGCATAGAACATACACAGGCTCCACGACAAAAAAAAAAAACAAATAATAGGAACAATTCAACATGTCTTCATTTACAGTCACCCAACCCAACATGTTCCACTTGCTCATTGAATGTTGCACAACAGCAGAACACTTCAAGAAGTACATTCAGTCTCTGGTCTCTCCACCTTTCCTGGACTTGCCACTTTAACACCACTGTACTTGCAACCACATGGTCAGTCAATTATTCAAGCATGGTCACACTTTTTGTACCATTTTCCCAGTTCTCTCAATGTAGCTCACTTTCGCACTGGTATTTGTGATTGAGCTCCACATCATTCCAGGCCTTGACCCTCACCGTGCCCACTTGCACAATTGAATGTAACTTTCCTGAATGTGCACTCCATGCCCTAGTCCTTAAAGTGCCAATTGCACCAACCAGACAGCACCCTCTTTAATCGCAAATCTTTCCAATCTGGCATCTGTATCGGTGCCTGCCTTTACTGCCTCTGCTTCTTTTGCCGGGCAGCATCACGGTCTCATGACGGGTGAGGAGGGGAGACACTTCTAGTTTTGTATGTAGAAAAGCCGCGGAGACACCATCACGTGTTTCTCAACGCTAGCAATAAATAGCCAGGTCTTTCACCGGGAAGGAATAACCATGGGAAGGGCAGCATCCAAAAAGAAAAAACACCTATGCCAAAACATGGTATCCATCCACAGACAGCTGTTTCTGGGTATTTGCCCCTTTTCTACAAGCATTTGCATATTTCCGATAAGGGATGGGGGCAGTGTTCTGGATCACTGCGTTGAGAAACATGTGATGGTGTCTCCGCGGTGTTGGATGTTTTGATCTCCCCGAGGTCATTCATCCTTATGTTTATACTTCTAGTTTTGTGTCCTCTGGGATTTGTAGTCCCATCCATACTATAGAGTTAACTGATTTGTGGTTTGGATGGAGATGCACTCTATTTAAGATCCTGAAAGCCTTCTGTTCACTGCCAATTACTATTCTCCCAGTAGATAGTCCTGATTTTCTACCTCAGCTTGCTTTTTGACTTTTCTCATTCTTTACAATTTTGTCCCTATGTCGACCTACTGATTCTGACCTGGCAATCCGACTATTCTTTTTCTCTTTTTTTGCTCCTCCAGATAGCAGCTAATCCCTGGAAGCAATCCAGTGGACCCAATTTCAAGACCATATCCATGTACACGGGATAAAGGGTGAAGGCTGGGTTCCTTGGGAATCTTCCAGATGGAGTAGCTTGCTCCAAGGTTGCCTTTTTGAACCTCTGACAGACATAACATCCTACCTGTCATTCTCCCACTTACTACTTCAGTTGCGGACATTCATTCTTCTGGTTACTGGATATGCTCATGAAGCTTTAGCTATGGCAGCTACTTCATGTAGAACTCTCACTCAGATGTTGACTTGGAATTTGTCCTCCATTTCCAGTACTTGCCTCCTCTTAAGCTGCAAACTCCATCAGGGCGGTCTTTTCCTTCTCTCCTTAAGAGGCTGCCGGTCAACGACACCCGGGACAGGAATAGATCTTCCTTCTCCAGCCTTATACAGAACTCAGTACTCCTACTACCCTTCTTGTAGCTACTACTCAACACCATGGTTCCTTGTCACTAGACAGGCCCTCTATAACTGACGCAGAATGGAGGGAAGCCAATCGCTAAATAACCACTGGCCATCACTAACATTGTTTTCTCAGACTCCTGGACAATGGACGCAGCTCCTAGCAAGACTCAGCATCCCCCGAGGCACAGAGCATAAACAGGGAAGTCATTGCCAGAAATACACACACAAAACAAAGACAAGTGCACTGAACATAAATCCATGTCAGCACATGAAACAATCATCACCCGTCCTCATCATCTTTCTCTGGCTATGCTGTGACCTGACAATAAAATAAAATGAATATAAATGCACAGTGCAAAAAAGAACAATGTAATAATGGCATCATCAAAGATAAATTTGTTGAACATGTCTCTTTTTTCAACCATGTAATAATGTAACATGCTCAAATTATTAAAGAGAATCTGTCAGGTTTTTGCTATGTTTATTTGAGAGCAGCATGATGTCGGGGCAGAGAGCCAAATCCCTGCAATATATATTTACTTACTGGGCTGCTGGGTGCAGTTTTAATAAAATTCCTGTTTTCTCTTCTGCAGATCTAGCAAGGCTGTGAATGCTGAGCTCTGTATCACCCCGCCCACCCCACTGATTGACAGGTCCTTTTATGTATAGTGCATTGTCAGCATTCTGCTAATCAGAGGTGGGGCGGAGTTACACAGATTAGATGGACTTCTCTGCACGTGACACTTAGTCCTGCAGTGATAATCTCCTGCTAATAAAACAATGATTGTAGTGAAACTGCACCAAGTAGCTGAGCATTTAATACATGTCTGGAATCAGGTTCACTGTCCCTACATTATGCTTTTGGATAACATATTGGTGACAGATTCATTTTAATAAACGCCGAACTGGCAAGAGGTTGAACAGAGTTTACGTTTATCCTCTTACAAGGATCATCCCGCTGCCCAGTATATGTAAGGCTACGTTCACATTTGCGTTGTTGGGCGCAGCGTCGACGATGCAACGCAACCAATAACGCATGTACACAACGCAGCGTTTTGTGATGCATGCGTTGTCATAAGATCTTACAGATCAGGAATTTTGGCGCAGGGAAAACGCTACAAGTAGTGTCCTCTGCGCCCTGTCTTGTGCGTTTATATGACGCATGCGTCGTAAAATGCAGTACAACGCTTACTGGCGCATGTCCATGCGCCCCCATGTTAAAGATAGGGGCACATGACGCATGCGACAGTATGTGTCGACGACGCTGCGCCCAACAACGCAAATGTGAACGTAGCCTAATATGTGAATGTCTTTGGATAAAATTGGCAGAGTCTGCTGGACACCATGGGTTCTGAGAGAAGGAGTCGGTCAAGTTGAGCAGACAAGAGCCTTTGAGTTTTTGCATTTTTTTTAGATGAGGACAACAACCAGTAACAACTGAAATAAATGATATTTTCAATGTTTAGGTTGATCAGAATTAATCACCTAAGAAATTAAACATTTAGTGCATACAGCTAAAATTCTCTAAGTTACCTTTGCTCATAGAGAAGAGCTGACTGCTGTGATTCTAAAATGCCCTGTGTGAACCCAACCTCATTGAACTCCAGTCTTCAGAAATCTGATACAATTTGTGGCTTTAGAAAAAAAGAACATTTTGAGCAGTTTTGCTCTTTATTCTAGTTAAGTATTGTATATCTTTACATTTTTTCTGGAAGAAAGAAAGAAAGAAAGAAAGAAAGAAAGAAAGAAAGAAAGAAAGAAAGAAAGAAGGCAAAAAAGATAAGAAAAGTGGAAAGACAAGGGCACGAACAAATGAAACAGAACAACTAATAGGCAAAGAGGGAATAAATGAAGAAAGAAAAAAGAATGAGAGAATGAAAAAAAAAAAGAAATCAAGAAAGGAAAAGAAAATAGAAAAAAGAAAAGGGAAAAGGAAACAAAGAAGGGAATAAACAAATTCAGAAAGGTGACAGAAAAGAAGGAAAGAGAATGAGATATGAAAGAAAAGGGAAAGAGGAAATGAAGAAGGAGGAAAGATGGAAAGAAAAAAAGAGAGGAAGAAAAAAACAGAAAAAAAAGACAAAGTTAATGGAGAAAGAAAGAAAGAAAGAAAGAAAGAAAGAAAGAAAGAAAGAAAGAAAGAAAGAATGAAAGAAAGAAAGGGAAAAGAAGGGAATAAACAAATGAAGAAAGTTGAGAGAAAAGAAAGAATGAAGGATAAGAGAAAAAGCAAAGAGGAACTAAAGAAGGAAAGAAAAAAGAAAGAAAGAGAAAGTAAAGGAAGGAAAAAAAGGAAAAAGGGAAGAGAGAAAGAAAGAAAGATTGAAAAGAAAGGAATAAACAAAAGAAGAAAGGTGACAGAAAAGAAGGAAAGAGAGAATGAAATATGAAAGAAAAGGGAAAGAGGAAATGAAGAAGGAGGAAAGATGGAAAGAAAAAAAGAAAGGAAGACAAAAACAGAAAAAAGACAAAGTTAATGGAGAAAGAAAGAAAGAAAGAAAGAAAGAAAGAAAGAAAGAAAGAGGGCAAAGAAGGGAATAAACAAATGAAGAAAGATGAGAGAAAAGAAAGAATGAAGGATGAAAGAAAAGGCAAAGAGGAAATAAAGAAGGAAAGAAAAAAGAAAGAAAGGAAAAAAAAGAAAAAGGGAAGGAAGGAAGGAAGAAAGAAAGAAAAGTAAATATTATCGTATCCAAAAGGGATTTTTTTTATGGTTAACGGAGGGAAGATTGTGGAATAAGAGATAAGAAACAACACTTTAATGGTGGAGAAGGTAAGAAAGGGAGCAAGGAAGAAGTAAATTAAGTAACTAAGATAATAAAGGAAGGATCAAGAAGAGAGTGAAGGAAGAAAGGGAAGAGGGAAGTGCTGTTAATCAGATATAGTAGGTGTGAAAGGTGTGAAATAGAAGAAGGAACATTTTTTTTCCAAAGGAATTGAATCTTATGACTGCTCTGTGGTATCATTACTTCCCTCCCGACATTAGTTACCCATCTGTCATAATCTCAATGATGCAGAGCAGAAGAATCTTAGCAGTTAGATTAATAAAACTAGAGGAAAAGAAATCTGCCCGGAGATAGACCCTAAACAATACATATCGCTGAGTCATAGTTGCCAACCGTCCTGAAAACCAGGACACCTTGTAAACATTGGGGACCTTTTGTCCTGTCCACAAAAAAAATTAAGGTGTCTGGTATTTTTTTGCAGCTAAAGAAGCTTTTACATATTATTTTGACTGTAATTATCATCATTTTACATATCAGAATTATGGGCTGTAGACACCAATCACTTATAATCATAACGATTTGTTGTGCTTTTCCAATGTGTCCATAAAATATATTGCCTTTCCTTCATTTTTTTTTAAACACTATACATAAAAAAATAACAAGTCAAGTTGGCAATCCTGCGCTGTGAATTGCGTTTTGTAGAGCAGGACTGCAGTACTTATTTCCACCACTAAGTCAAGCTTTACAGTGCTGTTTTATGTTCTACACAGCGCACCATGTGGTCAGGCAGGGTACTGCAACTTTTACTTTTTAATAAATTGAATGTTACCTATTATAATCTACCCAAAGTGGCATAATTAAAAAAAATATTATATGGTAAATCTCTCTCTTACCACTAAAATCTACAAGTAAACATGAAACGTTTGGAGATGTATCCATCTGCAAAAACACACAAACAACGACAAAAAAAAAAAGGTAAAAAAAAGGTAAAAAAAAAATGGTGACGTTAATCACTTTTGATACCAGCGAGAGTGGAAATGTAATTGATAAAGATGAGTTAACATTAAAAGATATGAAAGCCACATGAAGATCGCAGATGAAAGCGGACAGGGAGACTTCGGGAAATCAGAAGATAATGTGGCTCTGGCAGAATGAGAGTGCTGATAAGTAAAAGTGCTTCTGATCAGCGAGGATGTAAGGAAAGGATCTGTCTGAAATACGTACAAGCTCATGTCACCCAGCAGCGAATATGGGAGAAAAATACGCCAAATAGAGCCCAAGTTTAGAACTCCAATTTAGAAAATGTTAATAGGGAGAGTGATTTGAAGGCTTTTTTAAATGTTTTGACACTGAAGCTCACCAGGGGGGAGTAATAAGCTCTGACAGAGCTGTTTTCTATGGTAATGCACTTTACTGACTGAAATGTTGTTTACTGTAAAAATGTCTGTTTATGCAAATAATGTTCCCGGCACCGAAGCGCGGAAGCGCAAAAAATCCATTTATCCCATTTTTAACATCCCCCCCAACCCCCCCAACAAAAAAAGTCATTTTTATTTTTTAATTCGAGGCTGAACTTAAATTTTGCAGATCTTTAGCGAACGGTATCGATGGCTTTCAAGTGCCAGCTTCCATATTTTATCATTTGCAATGAGTTCTCGGATGACGCAGAGGCAAACGACTGACAGTTTTGTCTCCTATAAATTTAGCCCGGCGTCGGGAAGTGTTTTGGCAGTGTCTGCTTTCTAAATGTTTGCACAGTCAGGAAGCAAAAAATAAAACAGAATTTCGGAGTCAATTTTTTAATTTTTTTTTTTTCTGGGTAAATGTGTTAAGAAGTTTAGAAACTTTGTAAATAAACATTTTTTTTTTCTTTTAACTAAGAGCTAACAACTTTCATAAAGTTCCAGAGCAAAAAATAAGTAAATAGAAAAGGAAAAATTGGAATGACACGAAAAAATCACTCAGTGCCAAAATGTGGAAAATTCAGTAGGGTTGTCACTACCGTTCCCATTGAGGGTTGTCGCCAGCGTAAGATGGTAATACACATTAGGCCGGAGTCACACTAGAGAGGAATACGGACGAGGGCTATGCGAGAATAAATCGCATAGCACTCGGACCAATGTTAATCTATGGGGCAGCTCACATCATCCGTTGTTTTCTCTGCCGTATTATACGTGTGAGTGAAATCGCAGCATCCTGAGATTTGCACCATATATCGGCCGATACTCGCCACTGAAAGTCTATGGGTGCGAGCAACAACATCCCATACCTGTCTGCAGTACAGTCAAGTCCCACGCTACAATCCATCTCAAGGGGTTAAGTAGTTTAAACCGGGAGCACTGATAATGCTACCGGCCGGGTTGTAAACCACGGAGGAATGAATGAAAAGCTGCCTGCGCAGCCTCCCCGCCTTACCGGACTTGAACTCATTAGCATGGGAAAGTTTCTGAACATTTTCCCATGCTGTCAAGTTCACGGCCTCAACAGCGGTAGCCTGACCCACCTGACCTGAGGTGAACTTGACAGCGTAGGAAAATGTTCAGAAACACAGATTATCCTGACTACCTGGCAAGTGACACCTACTATGTGGTCTGCGCAATATAATACGTGGTCTGCGCAATATACTACGTGGGCTGCGCAATGTACTATGTGGGCTGCGCAATGTACTGTGTGAGCTGCGCAATGTACTGCGTGGCTGGACAATATACTACGTGGGCTGCGCAATGTACTACGTGGGCTGCGCAATGTACTACGTGGGCTGCACAATGTACTACGTGGGCTATGCAAAGTACTACGTGGGCTGGACAATGTACTACGTGGGCTGTGCAAAGTACTACATGGGCTGGACAATGTTTTACGTGGGCTGGGCAATATGCTATGCGGGCTGTGCAATATACTACGCGCACTGGGCAATGTACTACGTGGGCTGTGCAATGTACTGCGTGGGCTGTGCAATATACTATGTGGGCTGAGCAATAAACTCCGTGGGCTGCATAATATACTCCGTGGGCTGCGCAATATACTACGTGGGCTGCGCAATATACTACGTGGGCTGCGCAATATAATACGTGGGCTGCGCAATATACTACGTGGGCTGCGCAATGTACTACGTGGGCTGGGCAATGTACTGCGTTGGCTGCGCAATATACTATGTGGCTGGGCAATGTACTACGTGGGTTGCGCAATGTACTACGTGGGCTCCGCAATTTACTACGTGGGCTGGGCAATGTACTACGTGGGCTGCGCAATGTACTACGTGGGCTGTGCAATGTTCTGCGTGGGCTGCGCAATATACTATGTGGCTGTGCAATATACTACGCGGGCTGTTATACACTTCGCATACATATTCTAGAGTACCCGATGCGTTTGAATCGGGCTACCATCTAGTGGTTAATAATGGAGAGATGTCAATAAAACACCTATCCAATATTAATCCAATAATATGAATGGATTAAAAAAAATACACACGCACATTAAGAATAAAGTCTTTTAATGAAATAATGAAACACAAGTTTACCATTTTTATTATACTCTCAATCCAAGCAAAGCCCTCGTTCGTCTCTAAAAAAAATAAAAATAGAAAAGCAACAACATCCCATACCTGTCTTCAGTACAGTCAAGTCCCACGCTACAATCCATCTCAAGGGGTTAAGTAGTTTAAACCGGGAGCACTGATAATGCTACCGGCCGGGTTGTAAACCACGGAGGAATGAATGAAAAGCTGCCTGCGCAGCCTCCCCGCCTGAACGGACATTAACTCATTAGCGTGGGAAAGTTTCTGAACATTTTCCCACGCTGTCAAGTTCACGGCGTCAGGCCGGGAGTCTGCGCAGCCCATGTGACATCAGCGGTAGCCTGACCCGAGGTGAACTTGACAGCGTGGGAAAATGTTCAGAAACACAGATTAGCCTGTCTACCTGACAAGTGACACCTAGTTCCGCAGTGATAATGTCCTGCTGATAAAACACTGATTGTATTGAAACAACAGCAGGTTACAGATCGCAGGAATCATTTCTCTGCCCCTACATTATGCTTGTCTCAGATTAAGGGTACCGTCACACACTGCCATTTCGATCGCTACGACGGTACGATTCGTGACGTTCCAGCGATATCGTTACGATATCGCTGTGTCTGACACGCAGCAGCGATCAGGGATCCTGCTGAGAATCGTACGTCGTAGCAGATCGTTTGGAACTTTCTTTCGTCGCTGGATCTCCCGCTGTCATCGCTAGATCGGTGTGTGTGACACCAATCTAGCGATGCGATCTAGCGATGCGTTCGCTTGTAACCAGGGTAAACATCGGGTTACTAAGCGCAGGGCCGCGCTTAGTAACCCGATGTTTACCCTGGTTACAAGCGTAAAACTAAAAAAAACAAACAGCACATACTTACATTCTGGTGTCCGTCAGGTCCCTTGCCGCCTGCTTCCCGCACTCAGTGACTGCCGGCCGTAAAGTGAAAGCAGAGCACAGCGGTGACGTCACAGCTGTGCTGTGCTTTCACTTTCACTTTACGGCCGGCAGTCACTGAGTGCGGGAAGCAGGCGGCAAGGGACCTGACGGACACCAGAATGTAAGTATGTGCTGTTTGTTTGTTTTTACGCTGGTAACCAGGGTAAACATCGGGTTACTAAGCGCGGTCCTGCGCTTAGTAACCCGATGTTTACCCTGGTTACCCGGGGACCTCGGCATAGTTGGTCGCTGGAGAGCTGTCTGTGACAGCTCCCCAGCGACCACACTACGATTTACCTACGATCACGGCCAGGTCGTATCGCTGGTCGTGATCGTAGGTAAATCGTATAGTGTGACGGTACCCTAAGTAACAAAAAACTGTTGACGGATTCCATTTAAGAAGAATTCAGCAACATTTTTTTTTTTTTATATTTTCTGCTGCTAAAACCTACCGTTATCGGCTGTAATCACTGCAAATATTTGGTAGTAACTGTTTAAATACCCTGCAGCACCCCTGCAGGTGAAATGAAGCATTACTCAGGTTCTATGGAAGATTCATATCGGCTCCATGTAATGGACGGACATGCTGGTTCCTCCAGAGTAAAACATACTCTACTCAAAGACAAACAAATTAAGTGACAGCACATAATGGAGGATTGACATTTTTTAAAGCAGAATTTCTTGTTAGCATTTTTTATATATTTTCCACCAAGTTCCCTTTGCAGGGCATATAGTTTTAAATATCTTTTATTTTTGAGTTTGAGTTTTCTAGTATCTGCCTGGAAACCATCAAGAAGCAGGGGGAATTTTTATAGATTGATTTTAAAGTTGAGCATAAAGATTTAAAGGATATCATCATTTGAGTGATGGCCGAGGAAGTTTGCACTGCCCTTGACCAGCAGCCACAGATTACTAGTGCGGACACAGGACCATGGATTTGCTTAACTCCGCTGTAAAGGTGGAAACACGCAAAGTTTCCACAGCCAAAAATCGTGCCGATATATTATATTATAAATTGTCACTGTTTTCAAATGGTTTTAAAAGTAAATTTGTCTTATTCCTGCAAAACCACATGGTTATTAACAATCTACCGTGAGAGTTTGCTGTAAGACTCCATGGTGGGGAGATCGCTACATCTAGTTTTGGAAAGTCTTGGTCATCAGATGGTATCATCTGAGACAGTTATTGCCAGCCTCATAGTCTCCTTGCATTAGCAACTACAGGAGAAATAAAAAGGTATTTTCATTTGGAAGCTATACTCTATCAGTGGGATACGGGGACAACTTCTCAATCAATGGGGATACTACCACGGGGACCATCACCAATCTCCAGAACTGGGGTTCTCAAAAACCCTGTTTGAATGGAGCAGTGGTCAACTGTTGTGAATTCTGTTGTCGAACTCCCTCCTGTGGTCGTGAATGGTACTTCGGCGAGTTCTGTCCATGGACTCCCTCAGGTGGCTGTGAGTGAAGCTGCTGCTTCTGAGGTTCCTTACACAGGTGACGTGGTTTATCCTTTGGTTGGCTGCTCTATTTAACTCCACTCAGATCGTTACTCCATGCCAGCTGTCAATGTTCCTGTGCAGGTTCAGTTCGCTCTTGGATCTTTCTGGAGACCTGTCTCTTCCTGCAAGAAGCTAAGTCCCCGTTTGTTATTTTCTGCTCATGGTTTTCTAGTCCAGCTTGCTTTCATGATTTTGTCTTGCTAGCTGGAAGCTCTGGGATGCAGGGTGGCGCCTCCGCACCGTGAGTCGGTGCGGGGGTCTTTTTGCACACTCTGCGTGGTCTTTTGTAGTTTTGTGCTGACCGCAAAGATACCTTTCCTATCCTCTGTCTATTTATTTAGTCTGGCCTCCCTTTGCTAAACCTGTTTCATTTCTGTGTTTGTGACTTTCATCTTAACTCACAGTTAATATTTGTGGGGGGCTGCCTTTTCCTTTGGGGAAATTTCTCTGAGGCAAGGTAGGCTTTATTTTCTATCTCTAGGGCTAGCTAGTTCTTATGGCTGTGCCGAGACGTCTAGGCCTGTTAGGTACGCTCCACGGCTATTTCTAGTGTGTGTGATAGGATTAGGGATTGCGGTCAGCAAAGTTCCCACTTCCCAGAGCTTGTCCTGTGAGTTTAACCATCAGGTCATTCCGGGTGCTCCTAACCACCAGGTCATAACAGTCAACCTTGCGCACTGCTGATCCATTCTTTCTTACGGGAGTGCCAAAGATCAGCCAAGTACTGTGATTGGTTTTATCTCCTATTAAAAATGAAAGGAGAAGCAGTGCATATGATCAACCACAGCTCCATTAACACCGGGCATTTCAGACCCCTAGTTCATCAGATCGATGAGGTGCACAGATCCCCATAAGATATAGATTAGATATTAGAAAAAAAAGCTTTTTGACAGTGAAGACGATCAATGAGTGGAACAGACTGCCACAAGAGTTGGTGAGTTCTCCTTCAATGGAAGTCTTCAAACAGAGGCTTTACAGACATCTGTCGGAGATGGGTTAGTGAATCCTGCATTGAGCAGGGGGTTGGACCAGATGACCCCGGAGGTCCCGTCCAACTGTAACATTCTCTGAATAGGGACTTAGATTTATTAATATTCTTCAAGTTATATTTTTTTTAACTTTTTGCCCACCATTTCATATTAAAAAATGAGTTTTACTGCTATGAATTTGAGCGCAGAGTACATAGATGTAAAAAATATAGTGTCGTAAATTGGAAATAAAACTGAGATTAGACACGTTCTTTCCACTGTAGCACTTGCAGACAACATTAATTATATTTTTCAATTTATACGATTTTAAATATAATTAAAAGGATCAAACACGAGCTGTACAGAAAGCCGTAAACAGGTCATTACAGAATCAAACCACGGACACTATTAAATTGGACATTAATAATTACCAACCAATAGCAATATACAGTAAACTATAAGACTAACACAGCTTAAAACCTTATTCTTTTAAGCTACGATGGACGAGTGCTATCTAATTATTTATGGGATAGCACACTGATCCATGTTATTTAAAGGGGCAGTGCAGAAGGCCAATTTTCTTTCACCGACAGAATCACAGAGTGCTGCTTTTTTTTTTACTCTGAAATTAGGTGAGACTCATCCATTCCAATTTATTGGTGAGATTCAAAAATCGGACGTCGTACAAAGACACAGTACAGAATCCGATGTTGATGGATCCATAACAATTCTATAACATAGGAAACTGTAAATGGTCTTGCAAAAGAAAAAAGATTAATATCTGATGTTTAGAGATGAATGAACCCGAACGGTAAAATTCGGGATTGGTACCAAACACCTATTGTCCAGTGCTGAACCCCGAAAACAGATTTCTAAAATGAAGTCCATGTTACTGTTCGGGTTTGCCAGTCGAGTAAAGCTTGTTGAAAGGCTGCAGTGCAGCCAATCAACAAGCTTCAAAGCTGTGGGGACTTCCGGCCCCATCGCAGCCACGCAGTCCGGGACCTGTCCTGTTTAATTGTGCTATGACTAGCTTAGGGACGGTGTAAAATAAGTAAATAAAAAAATAATTTAAAAAAAACAACATGGGGTCCCCCCTTTATTTTAGTAACCAGCCAAAGGAAAGCAGGCAGCTGTGAGCTGGTCTTTTTATGCTGGGAAGGGGCCAATATCCGTGGACCTTTCAGGCCTACTAATATCAGCCACAGGCTAATAGTTTTTGCGGTTGTTGTCAGCTGTGTAATGTTTGCTGGCATTAAGGCCAGGGGTTAGTAATGGAAAGGCATCTATCAGACACCCCCATTACTAACTCCATATTTAAAAACAAAAAAAATACACACACAGGAAAAAACATTTTTTTTAAATAAAGACTCCCCAACACATTCCATGGTTTACCCATTTATTATTAAAACAGATCCCCGCAGCTCCGACCTAATCCATTCTGGTTCCCACGATGTCCAGCGATTCTCTCCTCAACCTATGTAGTGTCGATCTGAGAAAGACACTGCATGGTTCACTGCCAGACATGTCTCATGGGCTATGACGTTAATTTCTAATTTAATCACCAGTGGGACATGACGGCGACTGACCTCATATGATGAAAGGCTGGAACAGTCGGGCTTGTTTAGTTTCGAAAAAAGACGTTTTACATATTTCTATGTCAAGGAACTGCAAAGTAACCTGAAAAAATGGATGCTATACTGTGGCTCTGTAGGGCGTCCGATTTTTTTTCTTGCACCTTCAGACTTGTATGGGTGAGTCTCATCCAAATTTTGTAGGAAAATTGTTCATGATGCAATTTTTCTCATTAAGTGACAAAAATTGTTGATCTGCACTGCCCCATTAAATAACATTGGTCCAAGTGAGAACTAATATTTTGATGAATAGGACTCGGACCATGTAATATCATCATCTCCACACCCTTTCTCTAGCAGCTGGAGAAACAGTAGGCGCTATCATTTTTCATCACTGTAGGTTTTTTTGCTACCTATAGGGCACAGTAAAAGATGGAGCTTTCAGCCATAGGACCTCTTTAGTTCATGTCTGCCAGAGACACCAGTTTGCATAGTCTTAACGAAAGTCATTTATTTCTCTAAAGTATCCAAATGAAACAAAATGTATTTCCTCCTCCTCTGATGATTGTAATTGAATTAGTTGCTTAAACTAATATTAGTATTTTTTTTCCATCAAGGAACATGAGTGATTAATATTCTAAACACTACAAGAAATAATAATCTTGAGATTAATATTAATTTATTCTCTTATATTTCTTTAACTAAACTTCATAAGTTATAGTTATGGAAATTGGGTAACTATATAAAGCACTCAATAATTCCATGAATATTAATTATAGAAATCATGTAACTTAATGGTTATACAAGGTTCTGTAATTTTCTTTTTAATCTTTTCATTTTAGTCTTTTCCAGAATGAAACAGATTGTAGACATCAATCTTGAACTCTTCCTTTGTACTCAATGTTTTAAAATGCTGGCAGAAGATCTAAAATTTGGCAACTGAATTAAGTATTTTATTGTTTTGTATATACAGTTCCATCGCAGACCGGTTGTCCCTGAGAAAGTCTCTTGGTTTGCCCTCCTGACTCTGTATCTTTACTTTGTTGTTGAGCTCTGGATCATTTGACCACCCATGTGCTTTTTGTTTTGTACTGTAGTACTTCTCTTTGTTTTTAACCAATTGACTTTCCACTTGCCATGTTAATAGGCCTGACTTGGTGCCTGATGTCATTGTATAGCACCGAAGGACAGTTCACCCGAGTTTATAGCTGGACTCCAGTGAACTCACTTATGGCACTGCTGCATGGGAAATGTCTCACTCAGCGAGCAGTGCAGTAAGTTCACCAAGGTTCAGATATGAACTCCAGTGAACTTTCTCACAGTCGGAGCTCAGTGCTAGACACTGAAAGTAGTGATTAAGCTCCTGTCAGTGTGTGTCATCTGGCGAGGAGAGCAGTCACTAATGTGACCGCTCTACTAGTCATCCACATTATTGTGGGAGAGTATGGATTAGCTGCAATTCGAACAGGTGAGGAATATGGTTGTTTATTATTTTTCCTTTATTACAGGGGACATGGGCATCGGTGGATTAGGCGTAAGGTGAGTATTTTTATTTTTTGTTATTTTTTGTTTGTTTTTTTACAGGTGACAAGGGCTTCAATGGGATGGGCATTAGCTGGGTATAACTTTCTTTCATTTAAATTAAATTATAAAACAGAGTGAGGATTTTTATTTCAAACAAAGGACTTTATTGTGGGTAGTTTTTATTTGCAATATGACAATGGGGTTAGTATAAAGCTCAAAGGTGAGAGTTGCAGACTACAGCTGTGAGTTTTGACATGCTGGTTATCAAAAATAGAACAGACCCCACACATATTTTTTTAATCAAATTATTTATAGTGCAGGCACTGGCTGATGAATACTCCCATCAACAGCGTCTGCTCTCACTGTTATTAGCAGCAGCAGGTGTTGGCTGATGGGAGTAGTACTCTTTCATCAGCCAACGCCTCTGTGACTGGAGGTAAACTTTTTACTGCCAGTCACAGCTGCTGGCTCATGCTGCCATCTGCCAGTGTGGGAACCATAACTCTCTGAGCACAGGTAATAATTTTACCCCGATCAGAGGCAGTGTTTGTTACGCTGTCAGGCAGATGATATCGTGGTACAGAACGGATGTTCAGGCCCCCCCTTCATCCGAATGGGGTCCGGTTTTGTGTACAGCTCTGTTATGAACATCCAGGGGTTGTACTAATCGTGTGCGCTATTTTGATGAATAAAACTAAAATCACAAGACAAAAAAGGAAAGTGACTTAAAAATACTCCCCGCAATAATGAATTTACCAAACTGACAGAAGGAACTTGAAGACGAACAAAAGGCTGAACCTTTAAAGCATGTAATTTTGAGAACTGTTACCTAAGGACATATGGAAAACCCTTGAGGTGCAAGGACTGTAACTTAGGGATATACAAGACCCAAGAAACAAGGGTCCTGAAGTGGAAGTGGAATGACCAAAAACTGAACCAAAGTCCAGAAATTAGACTTGTACATAATTATCACTGACATCTATATGTTTTAAAATTGTGTGCAAAGGTGTCATGGAGTATGTGGCATAAGAGGGTAGCATAGCACTGAAGGTTTTAACAAGCTAGAGCAAGGATGTGTCCGCCATAGTGTGTCTCTGCTGCCATAGCCTCTAGTGCTGAAATATCAACTGCACCCTGCAAATTGATACTAGATGCAGGATAAAATGTCCAGGTGAATAAATTAGTCAACGATAACACGATTTAATGCATTAGTCAATACATTAATGGTGGTAAGCTTTGACCTCGGCTTCTGAAGCCGCCGGTGGCTACACAAATTTGCTTCCACTGCAAATCCCGATGCAATGTCATCCTAACTCCCAATGATAGATTTCCAAATGTAGCATTGCACTTACATTTAAATTATTACTGCAACCCACTCATCAATCAAGACAATGGGGATGAATAATGAGATGTTATTATTGACATCCCCGTGCAGCTGTAAGTGGTTAGAGCAGGAAGCAATGGAGTAATATGCGTCAACCCTGTATATTATTGGTGATCACCCGCCTTTCACTGCGGACATCAGAAGACTTGACCTGCCTTGTTTGCGTCTGCAGTTCACATCCTCAATGATAATCAATGAGGCTACCTATAAATAAACCTTAAGTAGACAATACGTCAGGACAAGACGGACAGCTTTAGCTGTGTTTGCTTTTGGCTTCTAAATCATAGCCAAAAATGTAAATGAGCAACCGCAACTGAGAAAAGGATCAATTAGAGAATGAGACGGAAGATTTAACTATCATCTAAAAACCTTATAACCACTTTTAAAGAACGTATGAACTAGCATTGTGGGGGATATATTATTAGGGTTACCCTAATCTTAGCTGATATGTGTAAACTAAGACAGCCTAGTAGAGGGTATAGCTTCTATAAAATCACACATTTAGTGCTCAAATTGCTGCAGAAACTGAAACGTAATCAAACATGCTAAGTAGGGTGCACTGTTGGTGTGGCCAAGTGGCTCAGTGCACCTTTCCATGGACTGGTTTTGCCCGCACCTGCTCCCTCACTGAGGTTTGACAGCACTTACTTGCCTGAGATTTCAATGCAAACATTGATGGCTACAGACAAGCCAAAGCTGTCAATCACCAGTGAGGGCAGCTGGGACATGCAATTCCAGTAGGCTGAAGTGCATTGAGCCTTTTGCCACACCAAGGGTACACCGAACTCTAGTAAAACTATTGCTATTTTATAATGACTATAGAGTCAACCTTTCATTGTGTTCCTCCTGGACTGTCAAGTGTAGATAATCTATTTATTTTTATTTTTTTCTATTCATTTATTAGGTACTAGATGGTGGCCCGATTCTAACGCATCGGGTATTCTAGAATATGCATGTCCTCGTGGTATATTGAACAGCCCACGTAGTATATTGCCCAGCCATGTAGTATATTGGCCAGCCATGTAATATATTGCCCAGCCACGTAGTATATTGCCCAGCCACGTAGTATATTACCCAGCCACGTAGTATATTGCCCAGTCACGTAGTATATTGCCCAGTTACGTAGTATATTGCCCAGCGATGTAGTATACAGCACAGAGCCACATAGTATATTGCACAGCCCACATAGTATATTGCCCAGTCACGTACTATATTGCCCAGCTACATAGTATATTGCCCAGCCACGTAGTATATTGCCCAGCCAATTAGTATATTGCCCAGCCACGTAGTATATTGCCCAGCCACATAGTATATTGCCCAGCCACGTAGTGTATTGCCCAGCAACGTAGTACATTGCCCAGTCACGTAGTATATTGCACAGCCACACAGTATATTGCCCAGTTACGTAGTATATTGCCCAGTGACATAGTATATTGCACAGAGCCACGTAGTATATTGCACAGAGCCACGTAGTATATTGCACAGCGGCGTAGTATACAGCACAGAGCACGTAGTATATTGCCCAGCCACGTAGTATATTGCCCAGCCACGTAGTATATTGCCCAGCCACGTAGTATATTGCCCAGCAACGTAGTATATTGCCCACCCACGTAGTATATTGGCCAGTTACGTAGTATATTGCCCAGTCACGTAGTATATTGTCCAGACACGTATGTCACAGGTTAAAAAATAAAAAATAAACATATACTCACCTACTGAGGGGCCCCTTGTAGTTCGGTCACATGACCGTGATGTCATGGCAGGTCCTTCTCGTGCAGGCGCGCAGGACCTGTGATGACGTCGCGGTCACATGACCGTGACGTCAAGGCAGGTCTTTCTCGTGCAGGACCTGTGATGACGTCGCGGTCACATGACCGTGACATCATGGCAGGTAGTTGGCGCGCAGGCCCTGTGATGACATCGCGGTCACATGACAGTGACGTCATTGCAGGTCCTTCTCACGCAGGCGCGCAGGGCCTGAGATGATGGTGCGGTCACATGACCGTGACGTCATGGCAGGTCCTTCTCCCATACCATCCTTGGCACCGGAAGCTGCTGGAGGTCACCGGAGCGTCGCGAAAGGCGAGTACATAATGATTTGTTATTTTTTTTATTATTTTTAACATTAGATGTTTTTACTATTGACGCAGCATGGGCAGCATCAATAGTAAAAACTTGATCACACAGGGCTAATAGCGGCGGTAACGGAGTGAGTTACCCGTGGCATAACGCGGTCCGTTACCGCTGGCATTAACCCTGTGTGAGAGGTGACTGTGGGAAGTACGGAGCGGGCGCCGACTGCAGGGGAGTAGGGAGGGACTAATCAGACTGTGGCCATCACTGATTGGTCGCGGCAGCTATGACAGGTAGCTGGCGAGACCAATCAGCGACTAGGATTTCATGACAGACAGAGGCTGCGACCAATGAATATCCGTGACAGACAGACAGACAGAAGGACAGAAAGACGGAAGTGACCCTTAGACAATTATATAGTAGATTGATGAGTTAATTGATAGGGAGGAGAATCCACTCTTTAAGACACTTGTTTACTATGGTGCAAATAGGCTGCAAAGAGGCGATTTGCCTGTACATTACCCATTATCTCCATCTACTATATTGACAGCTTATTTTAATGTGAACAGTGCATTACATCATTTCACATGTAATGATGCTATGGCAGATTTCAAATTGTTATTCAGCTTCTGCAAAAACAATAGTAGCAGAAAAGTCTGTAAAATAGAAATATATATTTATTGTGGTTGACCAACTCACGGGGGTAGTCACAGGAACACTTTCCATTTATGTTTCAACTGGTTTATTAAAAAAAAAATGTGCTGCAGTACAAAATTAGATAACCAAACATTGTTCTTCTGGCATAGCAGGAAAAACAAAATAACATACAGCACAGTCTGTGTGGCTGCAGGGATCCGCCTGCTCAGGGAAAAAAAATGGTTCAGCTCTCTTTAACACAAGCACAACTCAGGAGATCTCATCTCCAGGGACACTGAACACTGAATGAATCAAAGGGATCCACATTTAGCTTCTGGACCGCTTCCTGGGGTGGAGAGATGGTGAACAGCTTCCCACCCACCCTTCCGCTATTCTCAAAAATCCAGCACATAACATGGTCAATTAACCCCTTTCAGTACTTAGTGTGCTGGAGTATTTTTCGAGGTTCATATCACTGTGGCTAAAATCCTGAGTGAAGCATATCTCCCCTCCAGTATTTTACCAGTGACCTTCTCGCAATATATGTATATATAAAAAAAAAAAAAAAAAAAAAAAAAAGCTATCCACTTCTATTACCTGCCAATCCATTGCAAATGCTCCAGTTGCATACAGCTGGCTTCACATTCAGTGCTGACACCTGATCTCAGCACATCACATCTTGTTTTGTGGTCAATTGCATTACTTGTTACAACTCTTCTATAATTTTGTATTTGTTTGCATTCATGTAGCTTGATAATATCATAAAATTCTGGAAATGAGATGGCATAAGTGTGAAACGTATGAAAATATTAAACTGTGTTGAGAAAACAGGCTTAAACAGGATGTCCTCTTATGGGTGACTCCCTGTTAATGGCTCCAGGATCCTTGATGAAGTAAAAAAAAACATGAATGAACGAATGAATGACCAGTATCGGACAGCCATTTTAGTTTAAAAGCTCAGGGATCCTAGTGTTTTGGGGCCTCTTAAGGCAGCAAATGCAACTACCATCTCTTCCCACTCTATAGCTGTGCCCCATAATAAAATATTATTAAGGAGTCAAAGCCCTGTAGCTCCTTACCTATGACCTTCCAAAAGAGCAGACCCTGCCACATGGATCCAGCCACGTGGATCTATATTAGTTTTCAGGGAACTGACAAAGCCTCGGTTTCAAGGCCGAGACACAACTTTGTCTTGTGGGTTTGTGCATGGGTGGTTTTAGTGGTGTGGCCAGATAAGCACGGGTGGAGTTACGATTGAATTGACTGGCAGCATTTTGTAATAGTATGTTGTGCTTACCTGATACACTTCTAGAAAGGGTGGCACTATTGTCAACCATTGTTTTTCCTTCTAATCTCATACACTTCGTTCACTGTAGATGTTATAGACATTGCGATACACATTTGTGCCAACATTTGAAGCATCATCTACAGAGCATTGTACTTTCTTCACCCGTTGAGTCGAGCTTTATCACACGGGATGGCAAAGTACTAAATCCTTCTCCTTATGTGCTGAAATCACGAAAGCAGAATGAAGGAACGAGTCATAAATTATAACAACATCTAGTATTTATAGCATCAACCCTAAGCCAAATGTGTGACACCGGTGAAGATGCCTCCAGTGTTGAGAGTCAGGTGGTGGCAATGCTTCATCAGAATCCATTCTACGTTCTATAAATACTGTAACTATGTCTAGGTGAGAATTAACGGTAGAAACACCCAGGGGGGCCATTCAGTTATATCTCATTCTTTTATGCAAATTCATCTGGAGATGAAAGTAAATATGATATTTTTAAAAGAATGTAAATTTGAAGGTCTTGCGGGACTTAGTACAAGCCTGTTATGCCCTTGAAGTAAAATTAGGGAAAGACAATTCTCATTGAATGGAGCAAGTAAAACTTAGACTTTTTTCCCTGGACAAGCTATTTTGAATACCTTCAGTGTGCTTTATAAACTTAGATACAAGCATACTTGCCTCCCAGATTGGTGCTGCTTCTCCGCACCGAGTGCAGTGCCCCTCGATCTCATGATATTACGTCATGTTGAAACAATAATCGAAAAACACAACGCATATAATGAGGCCGAGAGCATATTAAAATACATCTCTCCCAGAGTAAAGCAGAGATACAATAATCAAAGTGGAATACTCCCAATAATATAGCAAACTAGAGGAGAGCGGAGCAAATAGAGGTTCACCAAAGGATGATACAAATCAAGTAAATGTTATTAGAATATCAAATGAAAACTGAATCAAACAGACAATAAATAAATGATAAATATTAAAAAAAAAACTGTGAAGGTAGTCAAAGGAGGGAACAGGAGTCAGGGTATGACTGGAGGGGGCAGGATTAAAGAAGGAATCATTGTGACATGACCATAGACAGCAACAGGCTGGAAGACGATAGGCTTCATAGTTTACAGTTGGGATCATAATGCAAATAATCTGTAAAACTTCTTAAAGTCATATTAATGCCTTATAAAAGTTGTACAAACCGTAATACAACACCCAAAAAAACTCAATAAATGTTTAGATTGTTCCAAAGCATCTATAAAATATTAAGCGAATTTGCAAGTAGCTTTGACTGTATGTAGCTCTATTTTATAGCTATGTGTCTCTGTGGTTACAGGCCACACACATGCAGGTATAGATGAGGAGGTAATCTGAAAGCCAATTTAACCAGCTTTACCACTGATCTCCGATACCCCGTTATCCATATGATAATGATAATAATAATAATTTACTCAAAACAGCACCAATATATTCTGCAGCACTTTACAACTGAGCGCGAGACATGTACAGATAATAAAGACATCACAAAGTAACACATTGTTCATCAGTTACAGGAGGAGTGAAGGTCCTGCGCGCAAGATGAGAATCAGTAAGGAAATAGGGGGGACACAAAAGGTAGAACATGTTTGCTATGTACGGCCCAGCCCTCACTATCATCATAAATGAGGGTTTTCATATTAAGCTGTATGAATCATCCAGGCATCAGCCAGGATCTGATGAGTTAGTTCTCAAATGCTGTTGGGTGCATGGAGGATGTGGAGACAAATTCTGAAGAAAATGTAGAAAAAGGGAGCTGGGAAGAGTTAAATTATGGCATTGAGGTGATAGGCCTGTCTAAAGAGATGTGTAGATGTGTTTTTAAAGCACACTTAAAAATGTGGGGGCTAGGTATTAGTCGAATTATCTGGGGAAGTGCATTCCAGAAAACTGGTGCAGCACAAGAGATGTCTTGGAAATGGAGATGCAAGGTTCGGATTAGGGAGAATGTTAGCCTTAGGTCAGTTGCAAATCAGAGAGGACAGGTAAGGTGAAAGAGATGACAAAGGGTGGCACTGAAGTGTGACTGACAAGCTTTGTGGGTGACAGAGAGAAGTTTCAAAAGTGAGAAAAGTTCTTGAGTGATTGAATATAAAGGGAATAATGGAAAGTTCTGTGTCAAATATGACCCCAAGACAGTGAGTGTGCTGCTTGGGAGCTATGGTAGGACCACCAAAGACAACCGCAATATCAGCTATAGGTAGGTGGGTGGAGAGAAGAAACACAAGAAGTTAAGTTGTGGAGAGAATCAGTTTCAAATAGAAGGGGGACATGATGTTAGAGACAGCGGGCAGACAATCCCTGGCATTCTGTATTAAGGTGAGAGTGATAGTGTAACACCCCAGGTTCCTGGATGTTACAGTGGCATTGCTTTCTTCACGGTGAGAGTGATGCCATGCTTGGAAGAGAGGAAGGATCCCTTTAGCAGGTATCATAGACATGCAACATGTTCTTGCTCCAGGTCAGAAGGGGAAGCTCTGATCCAGGTTACGGGTGGCTCCCCTATATATATTCTGTCTGGAGGGAAAGTAGTCAGTCAGTGAGAGAAGAGCCTGTTGGAGGGAGAGACAGAGAGAGGAGTCTGTCAGAGGGACAGAGCAGAGTGGAGGCAGACAGAAAGGAAAGTCGGAAAGAGAGTGGGGCCATGCAGCCACGTGAGGTGCTGCAGCTCCTGCAAGGAAAGAGAACCAAAACAGTTGTAGAGACAGTGAAGGAGGGAAATGAGCAGATGAGAAGTAAGAAGCTGGAGGGAAGCTGCGACTGGGCTCCCTCCATGCTGAAGCGCATATACTGGTACCCGTAAGACCGAGGTTGTGGGGGTAACTTCATGTCCCACAGCAGAAACTAGTGGACAGCAGATTGTAGGTTGCCTGTCCACTATTAACCCCTGAAGACACAGTAGCACAAAAAGTCTGGCGTCATCTGAGAGACCCTGTAAAAAGGCTCAAGTTACCTGTCATACGGGTAGTGTTATACCAACAAGGGGTACAGAGAGAACGTGAGGACCTTGTATGAGGCTTAAGGCAGCAAGGGACTACAACACAGCACATAGTGGAAGGCTTCCAACCCCACCTGGTTAGGGGATTCCTGAATCGCTTCCAAGCCGGCCAGACCATACTAGTACCTGTGATCTGGTACCCTGGACTGCGGCTGCCTTACACCAGTAAAGAGGTATAGAGACTGTAACCCTATGTCCTCTGTTTCTTTCTACACCATCCTTATCTACTAAACCAGGAGCCCGGGGGAACCAGCTTCACCTGTGGGAAGCCATACCATCCCTGCTGCCATAACATCACCCTAGTGGACCCCTTTAAGCAGCGTCGGTTAACCCTGACCGAATACCACAGGTGGCATGACAAACAAACTTTATTCTTAATTCAGGAACCCCTTTAAAGACCTTTCCCTTTTACTTGGACGCTCATGGTCGCAGACCGGGTCACTGCCACCGTGACACATCCCTTTAACTACCGGCCCGGTAGCAAGTACCCCACGGCCCTGGCGGGGAGCTCCAATGTCATGAGATGATATTATAGTATGGACAAGCCCACGTATTGTTACTGGAAGGGCTAAAGACGGGGACATTATTACTGGAAAGGGTCAGGATGGGAACATTATTACTGGAAGGGGCGCATGATGGGGGACATTGTTCCTCGTAGAGACCCCGAATGAGGGATAATTTTAAGCTTAAAGGCCATTATGGGGTAGATTTTTACACAAAGCATCCAGGATAGGACAGGCCCAGGTACAATTTTTTACCGGGGGCCCTCAGCCTCTAGTTACACCACTGTTCATATCGTCTAGCCCTGTATGTAGTCTGATTCTGCACTTGCATAGCATAAACATTTCCGGAAAAATCATCAGCATTTTAGGATACGTCAAACCAAAAAGAAAAGGGAGGACATATTTGATTTCCTCCACTATTTCTTGGTACACCTACTCGGAAGATTTTGTTTTTGTGAACCATTCCCTAATCTCTACCGTCAAGTCTCATGATAATTTGAGGTTAAGTAATGTGGTGATATTAAACAGAACTGCGGTCAACAACCCCGGAGAAAGGAGCATCTCGGAATTAATTTCACACTGTAATACCTATGTCTGTACCTCTCCCCGCACACTTAATAATAAACACAACTCTCCGAGCTGTTCAATTAACACAGAAAAGAAGATCCATTAATTTTTTTACTGAAGCATTTCATGGTAATTATGCTTTCCTCTTGCTTTTAGCGTTAACTGCTAGTTTGCTGGTGACAAAGTTCTGTCGTTGTGTTAAAGTTCGGGAAAAAGATGAAGGTTGTGGGGGGTCAGAAAATATGTTTTTTTATCTATTTTTGAATCCTGTGGGGCAGAAACCCTGATTCCAGCGATGAGTCATTTTACTTTGATAAAATCCCTGTTTTATCTGCAGTTCTGTAATGCTGAGCTCTGTATAACTCCACCCACACCACTGATTGGTAGCTTTCCTTGTACACTGTGCATAGACAGAAAGCTGCCAATCAGTGGGTTACACAGAGGCCATAAATATAAGAACCATATGGCCGCAGATTTACTTGTCTTGTAGTGATCACATGCTAATAATACTGGTTTTATCAAAACTACAGCAAGCAACCCAGTAAATGACACCGCTGGAATCGGGGTCTCTGCCTCTACATTATGCTGCTCTCAGATTGGGAGGCTGACATGTTCCTTTTACTTAGCGGTCTTTAAGTAGCTAAGGCACCCTGCTATTTTCCCATAGCTTTGCTAGGTCAGTCCTGCTGTTCCAGGACATGATAATTACTGCCCAGCGGTATTAGTCTGTCACAGATTGCAGGTCTTGGAGAAGGTGTTGACTGCGGGAATGTGGCCAGCATTAGGGTCTTCATGGGGACTTACAGTGAAGTCAATAGGAGAACTCTTCTTTGGCAATGCTATGGGACTTTGCTACAACTCACCATCTATGCCTCAGCTCCATGTCCCTCTTTCGACAATTTAGTCACAATACAGAGGGCCTGGAAGATTGAACTTTGGTTGAAGCCAGACTTCCTCAGAATCTGAGGACTAATTTTTTTTTCCCTTCGCTGCAAGGCTCTTTTCCACCAAGTGTTGCTGTATAGCACTGCACAGACCAGCAGGCGGCCAGAAGTGCTGCTGTCCAGTAGAAATGTTGAGGTCTCCATGCCTTAAAGGGTCGTTCTCAACAAAGTTATCAATTCTCCAAATTATAGGCAATAACTTGCAGATCAGTTTGAGTCTAATTGCAGGGACCCGAACGGCTTCTGAGAACAAGGCGCTGAAATGCCCCGGAGCAGTTCTCTACCCGATTTCCCCTTAAAGGGAACCTGTCACCCCCAAAATCGATGGTGAGGTAAGCTCACTGTCATCAGGGGCTTATCTACAGTATTCCGTAATGCTGTAGATAAGCCGCCGATGTTACCTGAAATAGGAGAAAAAGACATTAGATTATACTGACCCAGGGGCGGTCCTGCTCCGATGGGTGTCTCAGGTCCACTCCGTACTGCAGTGCGCAGGCGCCAGAAAGGTTAGAGAGGCCCGGCGCCTGCGCACTGCAGTACTTTGCTCTGCCCTCAACAGGGCAGACAAAGTACGCCTGCGCCAGAGCCACGACATGAAGACCAGAAGAGGACGTCATGGAATGAAGATGGGAGGCGCCGGAGCAGACCTGAGACACCTATCAGACCAGGACCGCCCCTGGGTGAGTATAATCTAACCTCTTTTTCTCCTCTTTCAGGTAACATCGGTGGCTTATCTACAGCATTCCAGAATGCTGTAGATAAGCCCCTGATGACAGTGAGCTTACCTCACCATCAATTTTGGGGGTGACAGGTTCCCTTTAACAATGAACGTATTTTAGGTTAACGATTCTTCCAGCAAGTCTGATACAAACTTTACATTAGATATGAATGTATCATGCTTGATCATTTTTTATTTTTAAACCTTTTAACTAAGCGTCATTTTATTTAGGAATCTATATCTTCTATGCAAATTGCCTCTTCAGACAGAAAGAGGACTTGAACTCTACAAACAAGCCTACCACATCAACTACTCAGTAAACTAACGTTGCCCTGTTCCCTCCTTCCAAATATTACTCTGAATCTGCACCCTACTATTCATCTGTCTCCACACCCTCCATGCACATGATAACTGCACTTGATACTTGACTATTGCACTTAAACACATGGGCTGATGACCGGATCATGCAGCTTTATATGAAAATCCCTATTTATTGTAATTGCCAGACCTGTAATAACAAGCACTTTTCACCTATTGTGTCCCGCCATTTCCTTGTAGATTGTAAGCTTGCGAGCAGGGACCTCACCCCTAATGTCACTGTTTAAATCAGGGGTGTCAAACTGCATTCCTCGAGGGCTGCAAACAGGTCATGTTTTCAGGATTTCCTTGTACTGCACAGGTGATAATTTAATCACCTACACAAATAATGATTGCAGCACCTTGTGCAATGCTAAGGAAATCTTGAAATCACTCATGGTTTGAGGCCCTCGAGGAATGCAGTTTGACACCCCTGGTTTAAATTGTCTTAACTTGTATTTAATTTATTGTCTGTACATGTCCCCGCTTAATTGTAAAGTGCTGCGGAATATATTGGCGCTATATAAATAAAAAAAATATTATTATTACCTAGCACAACCTGTTGGAAGTAGCGATCCTACAAGTCACAATCTACCCATTAACGAGACTTGTAATACGACTTTGGATAAAAGCCAAACCTGAATCTCAATTTGCAGACACGGTGTTTCGGGATATTGGACCTCATCAGTGCAAAGTATGAGATCTGATTTGGCTAGGTGAGAGGTTCTGGACTGGGGTCTAAGGGGTAATGCTTCTCCTTGTCGAGAGTGACATACCAGCTCTGGCTTGTCATGGTAAGGCTTATTTGCCAAACAATGATCATCTGGGAAATATAATATGCAAATTGCCTCTTCAGAGAGAAAGAGGACTTGAACTCTATATAGCGCCACCTGTTGGAAGTAGTGATGAACAGGTGGCACTATATAGAGTTCAAGACCGCTATCTTTCTGAAGAGGCAATTTGCATATTATATTTCCCAGAGGAGCATTGCATGGCGATTGAATAAGCCTCCTTACCTTGACCAGGCAGAGCTGGTATGTCACTCTCCACAAGGAAAAGCCTTACATCTATATCTTCTAGGGATTGATTCATTGTTTCATTTTCCAAATAATCACCATTATCTTTGCATATTTGAACACCCCAGGAATAATTGTCCAGAGGCGTCTGATCCAGAAACATCTGCTGGAAAAAGGTGAGAAGTGACCAAAGTGAGAAGCCTTCAATTTATTTGCTTATTATTACTTGTACAACGTCACCCTATGGGCCGCTCTGCTTTTTTCTGAGTTGCTTCACTACTTTGCATGTAATCAAGCACATTTATTAAAAGGTATTATCTACCGTATTTGAGATTTACCCTTTTATGCCAAAATTGTCTGTCTTCAAGTTATTATCTATCCACAAGACAGGTGATAACTTATTAAGTGGTGGAGGTCGGATCACTGGGACCCTCCCCGATCAGGAGAACGGGGCAGTTTTATCCTTGATAGACTTGAGCTGTAGCTTACAAAATGCACTAGGATTAAGAGCGCTGTTTTCCAGTAGTCCCATGGAAAATATACAGAGCGGCAGTCTACACCACAGATAAAAGTGCTCTATCGGGCACATGCTAAACTTCTGTCCCATTAGTTCCCAAAGGGGCTTCTCAACGCTGTGCTCAACTTTTCCAACAGCATCATAGAAAATGAATGGAGCAACAGTGCACAAGACCGATCGCTGCTCCATTCATTCTTGATGGGGCTCCAGAGCGCTTTGATGATTTTTTTCCATCAACCCCATAGAAAGTGCCTGGAGCGATGGTCTGTAAAGGAGATAAAAGTGCCCTATCGGTCACATGCTAGATGGCTGTTCCATTAGTTCTCTAAAGGGCTTCCGAGCGCCGCGCTCAACTTTTTCCAACAGCCCCATAGAAAATGACTAGAGCAGCAGTGCACATGACCAATCGCTTCTCCCTTGCTACCCAGTAGAAAATGAATGGAGTGGCGGTCGGGCATCCGGTCTGCTGCTCTATTCCCTTACATTGCCCTGTTGGGCATAATAATTCCCTATTCTGCTGGTCCCACCGGTCAGACCCAGACCGATCAGTAAGTTATCACCTGTCCTGTGGATAACATGTTGTCACTACAGAACACCTTTAAAGGGTTAATCGACGTGTTGGCATAGGTAGTGGAACAAGGACCTTGCGGACCTCTCTATGGCAAATCCAGAGAGCAAGAAGCAGTATGTAAGGCTGGGCTCACACTGCGTTATGGCAGTCCGTTAGACGAACTGCGTTACACCGTGGCATAACGCAATTTAACGTAGTCCGTTAACGGTGCCATTAACCCCTATTATCGGGCGCATCGCCAACTCATGCCATAATCGTCATGCGCTAGCAATGTGCCGTCATTCAGTGATGCAGCCTCGGACGCGGGCTGCAGCATCTGAGGCTCAGTCACCGCTAGCACGGATGAATCATTTGCGCTAGCGGTATAGCATAACGCGATGGCGTGTATGCTATAACGTTAATGCAGCCCGTCAACGCTATTCAATGAACGGGCTGCTTTAGCGCAGTATGAACCTGGCCTGTCCCTGATTAGATGACGTGCCTCCTCGCTCACTCGCCCGCTGCCGTGCTGACTGCTGCCTCTGCAAGCCACTTTCATTAACTGAATAGCTGAGAACTTAATTTTCTTGACCCTGGGATGGATTTTTTAGATTTATTGATCGGCACAAATTGTGATCAGGACCATTAGCTGACTGCGTTACCAAAATAAAAAAATGTGTCATTTAATCTTTATCAAGCCGCCAACATTGTGACGGAGACCACAGGAGTATTGAAACCGTATCTTATTTTCTGCTGCGCAGCAACACGGAGCTCATAAAACATTCGATCGCTGCTTAACCAATTTCATAACAGAAACGACTCTGTTTGCCAGGACAGGTGTGATAGTTTTCCTTAGTTGGTGGAAGAAAGAGACAAAATGCTAGAAATTTAAAGAGATACAGACACTGTAATGTAAGTAATCCCGACATGGAAAATGGAAAGTATTGGGGTCTTGTAACCATCTTTTTCCAATGTAAAGTTCCAAACATGGTTGTATGTGAACATTGTGAAAAAGTTATTTATAAATCTGGAAAAAATAAATATTCTCAAACACTGTGGTTGCTTAGCTGAAGCCCCCCCCCCCCAACACACACACACACACACACACACACACACACACACATACAATCCTTTGTTTTTGAAGCTGTTGATAAATTTGGAAAATATTGCACATGATTTAAAGAGGTTCTGCTTTTACATTGATGCCCTGTGCTCAGGATAGGGCAACAATGTCTGATCGGCCAGAGTCGGCACTTGGCTTCCCCCCCGATCAGCTGTAATCGATGCCGCCGGCTGGAAGTACTTACTTACTTGGTCGTCTACTTGTAGTGGCTGCCGCTGAGTACTACACATCTGCGTCCTGTTCAATTCAATAGTAGGCGGATGTGCAGTACCAAGCCCCGGCCACTACAAGTAGATGGCCAAGCTCCGCAAGTAAGTACTACCGGCCAGTGGCACCAATAACAGCTGATTGGTGGAGGTGCCAAGTGCTGGACTCGGCCGATGAGGCATTGATGTCCTATCCTAAGTCTTGGGCATCAAAGGAAAAGTAGTGGACAACTTCTTTAAAGGGAATCAGTCTACAGGATTTTACACTTCAAACTATTCATGTAGCCCTTTGATAAAACATTCCAGCACTACCTGTACACGTCCAATCCGTTCCTCCATTACTGAGAAATCAGCGCATGAATTTACCTGCAAATGAGGCTTAAGAGCTATGATAGATCTGAAGCGTGTGTCACTCAAGCGCTATTCCCCTACACAGCGTCATCTTCTCCTACTTGAGCGACAGCCTCTAAGCTGTGTAACTGTAGGCAAAATTTCCATCAGTCAAGTAGGAGGAGGCAACGCTGAGCAGGGAACAGAGCTGAAGTGACAGAGGCTTCAGATCTATCATAGCTCTTTAGCCTCATTTACATATCAATTCAAACTCTGATTTCTCAGAAATGGAGAAACGGACTGGCCATATAAAAGTATTGTCGGACTAGTCTTTGAACAAGCCACATGCACATATAAATAGTTTGGTGGTGAAATTCTGCTGACAGATTCTCTGTAAACCTCATTATTTAATACGCAAAGGACATATACATGTTTGAAACTATTTCTGTTTCTTACAATGCCGCTTCAATTTAAATATAAAAAACAAGTTTTGATTTAAAGAATACTATGATTTTGTGTACACAGCTCCTACGTAAATTGATGTATTTTCATGGCTACAGACTACAAGGACATTTTGTGCAATTTTATAATATGGGGCAGATGGTAGGGGGCATCTTTGTAGAACCGGAGCTGCACACCCAAAAAGTTTTTCTATTTTAGATGTACTGTGGGAAAGAAGGATAATTAATGTGATTTTTCCCATATTCATTTAATTCATGTGTTCTCCTACTTCTTTATGCAGTTATCTTGGCTTTCAGGGTGTGAATTGGGGTATCCCAGATACTCTAGGTGGGGTACAGTAAAATGCCCTGTGAATCACTGTTTTTAGGTGTTTTAATCTTTTTTTTTCTTCTATGTCAAATTGAAGAATATTTTCCAAACATCTCAAATCTTTAGCTCTTACTTTTGCTGAACCGGTACATTATTAATATGGTGTCAAAAATTACTTTATATTTTGGCAGAAATGTTCCATAAAAACAAATGAAGTAAATTAAAAGATTTCAAAGTGTCATCTCCCCTTGTAATCATTAATCTTGTCATCAGCTTGTATGTCTGGGTGTATTTTAAAGGAAACATCCAACTTTAAATACCATGTATGTTATATTCTGAAAGTGTTGAAGTTCTTTGATAAATTCCTTAAACCTTTCAGGAGTAGGAAATGTATTTATTTTTTCTAACCGTCTTCCAAAAGCCGTAACTTTTTATTATTGCAGTCGATAAAACCTTGTTAGAACTCGTTTTTTTTTACGGGACGATTTGTAGTTTTAAAAAGTGTCATAAAAATACAGAATGATTCAAAAAATGTTGTTTAAAGAACAGCAACAAAAAAGTCATACTCACCTCTCTGATATCTAACAGGTCCGATTCCAATGTTGCCCAGTTCTTGCTGCTCTGTGTTCCCTCGTCCCATCCTCGACACATCAGAAATTACTGAAAACATCCTCTCAGCCAATCACTGGTGGAGGCGTGTCCTTTCTGAAGACAGCCATTGGCTGAGTGGGCATTTCCTGGAATGGAACTAACACAAAGCAGCTGGGAATGGGCAGCACTGGCTGTGGGGATCAATTAGGGTGAGTATGGCTCTTTTTATTTGTTTTATGCAATCTATACCCTTTTAATAAAAATGTATTTTTCCTGGACAAACCACAGAATTTTGCACATAAATGGATGTAAAAAAAATGAAATATTCGCCACTTTACATACCCCTTTGGATGCGATATGCTACAAACAAGACTTCTTCAACGCCATCATATCTGAGCAACGCAGTGATGAAATTTCTATACGCTTTCTTCTATCGAGACCTTCCTATAGACATTTCTCCTTTAAGCTGTTTGCATGCACCACTTAAAATGTATGCAGTTATTATACGCCATTAAATGACAAGTATTTCAGAAAGTGAGATTCTCTCTTCAACGAAAGCAGAAGAAGAAGAGGAAGCCATTAGCGAATACAAGCTTGAAACATGATAGATAGCTCAATACAAAGGAAGCTGTAGAGAGAGAGCGAGAGAGAGACGGCCTTGAGAAGAAAACAAGACTTTACCAGAAACGGGAGTCTGTGCCGGGAGAAGCGATTCATAATTGATAAGAATTGAGTCTTGAGTGTTGTTGATGCTATTATGTTAATGCTACGAGTAACAAACAGGTCATTAATCTATAAGGAGAAGGAATTCATCCACAATAGTCCAGCCTCTACATATGCAGAAGTAGTTATGTAAAGTATTGCCCTCGTCGTGCCTTGAATATTACCGCTGTCAGCATTAATAAGCCATGAGAGTCTGGAGACGCTTTATTTTCCAATTAAACAGCGTGTTTTATGGCGGAGCCTCGAGACTGCTTTATGATATCAGGCGCTCGCGCGGTTTGACACCACTAATATTAACCACTCCCAAGTCGCCCGTAAGTTTGGAACATCCTTCGGTATCTCGGTGTCTCTGATTATACAATAGGATTAATTGATCAGCCCTCAGTCGGGGGGGGAGATGAAAATAAATATATAATCTGGACTAACAGTTCGCGCAATTACCGTCTCCTTGTTTCATGCTGGGAATCGTAATCAGGTATTTGCACGGCCTACACTAATGAGAAAATAATAGATTAGAGCTTTTCGCATTACAGAAAAAAAATGCACATAGGGATTTTCAGGCTAAAGTCGGAGATGAGCAGTTAATGATGTTGTGTCTAGAAGCTTGGGGGCCATGGCTTTGGGTAAAGCAAGCGGGAGAGTAAAAGAAAACTGTACTATAATACCAATCCAATAGTATTAAAGAAAATTAATCTGGAAATATTCTCCATTTTTCACAGACCACTGAGCTGTTTAGAGGTTATCACTTTATTTGGCTTGTGTTGTGTACACTTGCAGCAGGGTGTATAGTCATCTCGCAATTACCGTTCGGTATTATAATACGGAGTGGTGTAATACTGGCCCAATTGCAAAATCTCCAAAGGGGCTCGCAAAAATCTTGAGTCTTTAATAGTGTTGTTCTTTTTATGCGGGCTAAAGTGACCCTTTGGCCACCCCATATTGCAACCCATGCACCTATTATAGCTAAAGCCCTGCTTCAAATTAAAAAGAACGAGGAGGATAACCCAAACTCACACCATTGTAAATTGGTAAGGCGGACAGCTCAGTTTGTTTCCCCGTAACTGAACCAAGGAAGGTTTAGGGCAGGGCAAATTGGGCAATTATCCAGTCCTGAGAACTAGACCTACCTTAGGCTTCCTGCAATAGTGAAAATCAAAAAGAGGGGGCACCGAGACACAGATTATTTATTGCAGGAATAAAATATGAGGACAAAGAGGTGTCCAAAAAAAATACCTTTAGTAACTAGTACAGTAAGTGGTGGCACAGAAGGCGCTCACAAAAATCATATATTAAAAAAGTAATGAAATATCATGGAAACATGGCAGCAGTTGTTATATAGAAATGGATATTGTCCACAAATAAAGTGCAGCATGCAGAAGGTGAAGAGGACATGTGTGACCATAGATGTGCACAAGTAAATATAAGGGATATAATTATTATTATTATTATTATTTATTAATATAGCACCATTGATTCCACTCCAAAGACACCAATAAGGTGGGGACAGTGATGATGATGTCGGTAAAGTGCTGAGGAACTAATGACGCTATGTGAGTGAGCAAAATAAATAAGTAAAAGTCAATATCAACACTTTAAGGAACCTTGCCACATGTCTTTGGATAAGAAGCCAATCCAGAAACTCTATTTGCAGACCCGTGCTTCAGGCTGTTTCTCCCTCATCAGTGTAAAGCAGGAGATAATTGCTTTGGGTGGGTGAGAGGGATTAAAGGTTAAAGTTTTTCCTTGTGAGAGTGCAAAAGTGATGTAGGGAGACTTACAGTCTGTTCAATGTTCCTCTTGAAAAGTAAATGTGTCATTTCATAGAGGAAGAAGACAGGAACTTTAGTGCCACCTACTCTAAGTAGTAATCTTAAAAGTCTAAATTGACCCTTAAAGGTTCTTATCTCATGACCTAGGATAAGAAGTCAAATCAGAAATTCCATTATAGGGGAAAACGTGTGTACTGGCACTTTTAAGCATTGTTCTGTTTCAGCCTGCATACAAATATGGAAATATAGACAAATCATGCTTGTTAAACTCTGTTTTGATGTTGCTGTGGTTTATTTCATACATTGCTGGTTTTATAAAAAGAAAAATGGGCCACTGACCATCAAGATAAGGTTCCCTCCTCATCATTTTTCAAATTCCTAAGAGGTCCAGGTAGTGAAATTTTATTTTCAAAAACGGCCAAGCAAGCTAAAAAATGAAAAATAAAGCATACTCACCTCACTAATCCTCAGCTGGTCATCTAATGATGCCACCAGTCTCTGGTCACATACCAGGACCATCTGAACAGGATGTACATAGACCAGCTCTGTACATCTTGTTTTAGCTCTATGGACACATGAGATAATAAGAGAGCCAAGCATTACTGGAAGACCATTAGGGGATCGGAGGAGTTAGTATGCTTTATTTTATATTTTTGACAGAGCTGGAGATGATTGAAAATGTTTTCAAGAATGGACAACCTTTTAATTTTTCTTGGTGGTCCAGAACAATCAACTTTCCTATTGAGGTTCAGTCCAGATGGAAAGGTTCTACTTAGAAATTGTGGGTCCTGTGTCCTAAAGTCAGCACAGAATGTGCATCCTCGAACGTTCTCACATGGGTGTGTGCAGATCACGTACTGTTATTACAGCTTGAAAAAGGTCCTCGCTGCCATCTACTATTCGTGTTCAAGGGCATGAACAGAACGCATGCACTTTGCTCATCAAACACCACTAAATTGGAGTCATCTCACCTGCCAAAAAAATGTTCACGCACCATATTACTGAAATGGGGAATGCTTCATCATTCCTGCAAAATGATACCAGTTACTTGATTGTTAATATCGTATGACACTATATGGCGGCTGAATTATACTGTACTTTACCTTGTAGGTCAACTATTTATTTTAAAGGGGAATGTCTCTGAAAAAAAGAAATAAAAGAAATCGCTCTAACCAAGGTGGTCCTGCTGATAGGACAAGCACTGTTCCCGAGATATACAGTGCCATCTGTTAGTCTTGGCATGGTGCATACTGCAGGCAGTGTAAAGAACATAGACAACAAGACAACTACAACTTATCAGTAAGTATATACAGAACGCTGAGGTCTGGCTACATACAGATATATATATATATATATATTTTTGCAGGAATACAATAAGGTAAAATTGGAATATTTTCCTTTTGTAAAGGAGACATTAATATGGCATGAGCTCATCCCACATTACAGGACTGTACGAGTTTTGCAATGCCAGAATGAATGCTGAAGCATAGACGTCCCCTTACGTATCATGAGTTGATTTGTGAAGACAGCCCCTTATATTAGCTCTCCTTGTAATCAGATGCTCGATGCAGGTCCAACTTCCTTCATTCCTGGCGATCAGCTGGAGGATGCCTAGATCTGGCGTAAAGATGTCTTCACCGTAACCTTTCCGCAAATTTCACTAAGAACTCCAATCATGTTATAAATTCAACATATTATTGCACCTCGTTATCGAACCCCTCAACAGGTTGCAATCGAACAACCACTTATGGACACATATATCATAAGCATCTCACAATAGAGTATCACAAAATCATGTTTTTTCCAAGGCTGTTCATCAGACACCACTAACCCCAGGAAGATTCAAGCCAAATAGGAGATATAGCTGTATATTGTCCCTGCAGTGATTGTAATGAAGTTCTTATTGGTATTTGTCAATTTATTGAGATGATCAAGATCCAAAATGGAGGTGTTTCCTTCCTGAGCAATATTTTCCTTTTTAGTCAAAGACGATTGCCTAAAGTAGACAGAGGACCATAAACTGTTTATGATGACCCATATTTTGTATTTTGTGTAAGATCGAGAACAGTAGAAGAAAGTCAGGAAGACATAAGTGTCATTGCAGACCGAATCCTCGTTTTAGCATTTGGTGGGAGGTTCCATGCCCAGAACCCAAATGATGCAATTTTTGACACTTCAACAGTTGTCCAAATTAAACCCCTTGGCCTTGATTATTTACTATGCAATGGTTTTTTTACTTGAAAAAGACGCTTTTCCAGCATTGAAACGTGTTGTGGAAATAAAAACCATTTGACTTATCTTGGTCTCAAGGATTCTTATTACAGCATTACAGCCTGATACCGTGTTATTGTCCAAACCTGTCAACTATCCCGGAGAAGATCATCCACAGCCATGAAACAGCAGCAGCTGATATCATCAGGTGTGCATAGGAGCTGTGCCTGCACACAACCTGCTCAGGTGAGCACCTTCTTTTTACGTATTTAGGCTATGAGCTTGGTTCTGGTGCTGTATTTAGGATATGAGCTTGGTTCTGGTGCTGTATTTAGGATATGAGCTTGGTTCTGGTGCTGTATTTAGGATATGAGCTTGGTTCTGGTGCTGTAGTTAGGATATGAGCTTGGTTCTGGTGCTGTATTTAGGATATGAGCTTGGTTCTGGTGCTGTAGTTAGGATATGTGCTTGGTTCTGATGCTGTATTTAGGTTATGAGCTTGGTTATCATTCTGTATTTAAGTTATGTGCTTAGTTTTAGTTCTGTGTTTAGGTTATGAGCTTGATTTTGGTGCTGAATTTAGGTTTTGAGCTTAGTTCTTTTTCTGTATTTGGTTTATGAACTTAGTTCCAGTGCTGTATTTAGATTATAAGATTGGTTCTAGTGCTGTATTTAGGTTATAAGCTTTGTTGTTTTTCTGTATGTAGGTTATGAGCTTAGCAATAGTGCTTGTGAAGATCTGAGATTGTGGGTTTTAATAATGACCTAGGCAGGTTAAGAATTAAACTATTTTTTATACCTAAAGGTACCGTCACACTATACGATTTACCAACGATCACGACCAGCGATACGACCTGGCCATGATCGTTGGTAAGTAGTGTTGAGCATTCCGATACCGCAAGTATCGGGTATCGGCCGATACTTGCGGTATCGGAATTCCGATACCGAGATCCGATACTTTTGTGGTATCGGGTATCGGTATCGGATACATAGAGATGTGTAAAATAAAGAATTAAAATAAAAAATATTGATATATTTACCTCTCCGGCGGCCCCTGGACTCAGCGCGGGTAACCGGCAGGCTTCGTTGTTCAAAATCAGCGCTTTTAGGACCTGAGAATCACGTCCCGGCTTCTGATTGGTCGCGGGCCGCCCATGTGACCGCCACGCGACCAATCACAAGCCGCGACGTCACCGCAAGCTATTAACGCGCTCATTTTTAAAAATGAGCGCGTTAATGGCTTTCAAAGACGTAGCGGCTTGTGATTGGTCGCGGCCACGCGACCAATCACAAGCCGCTACGTCTTTGAAAGTCATTAACGCGCTCATTTTTAAAAATGAACGCGTTAATAGCTTGCGGTGACGTCGCGGCTTGTGATTGGTCGCGTGGCCGCGACCAATCACAAGCCGCTACGTCTTTGAAAGTCATTACCGCGCTCATTTTTAAAAAATGAGCGCGTTAAGGACCTGCGAATGACGTCACGGCTTGTGATTGGTCGCGTGGCGGTCACATGGGTGGCCCGCGACCAATCAGAAGCCGGGACGTGATTCTCAGGTCCTAAAAGCGCTGATTTTGAACAAAGAAGCCTGCCGGTTACCCGC
The DNA here is from genome assembly GCF_032444005.1 of Ranitomeya imitator. Lineage (NCBI taxonomy): Eukaryota > Metazoa > Chordata > Amphibia > Anura > Dendrobatidae > Ranitomeya > Ranitomeya imitator. The sequence goes on from NC_091288.1 coordinate 199,771,119, forward strand.
GCTGAGTTCAGGGGCCGCCGGAGAGGTAAATATATCAATATTTTTTATTTTAATTCTTTATTTTACACATCCCTATGGATCCCAGGGCCTGAAGGAGAGTTTCCTCTCCTTCAGACCCTGGGAACCATGAGAATACCTTCCGATACTTGATGTCCCATTGACTTGTATTGGTATCGGATATCGGTATCGGCGATATCCGATATTTTTCGGGTATCGGCCGATACTATCCGATACCGATACTTTCAAGTATCGGACGGTATCGCTCAACACTATTGGTAAGTCGCAGTGTGGTCGCTGGGGAGCTGTCACACAGACAGCTCTCCAGCGACCAACGATGCCGAAGTCCCCGGGTAACCAGGGTAAACATCGGGTTACTAAGCGCAGGACCGCTTAGTAACCCGATGTTTACCCTGGTTACCAGCATAAAAAACAAACAAACAGTACATACTTACATTCCGGTGTCTGTCCCTCTGTCACCGCTGTGCTCTGCTTTCACTTTACGGCCGGCAGTCAGTGAGTGTGGGAAGCAGACGGCGAGGGACCTGACGGACACCGGAATGTAAGTATGTACTGTTTGTTTTTTTTTACATTTACGCTGGTAACCAGGGTAAACATCGGGTTACTAAGCGCGGCCCTGCACTTAGTAACCCGATGTTTACCCTGGTTACAAGCGAACGCATCGCTAGATCGGTGTCACACACACCGATCTAGCGATGACAGCGGGAGATCCAGCGACGAAAGAATGTTCCAAACGATCTGCTACGACGTACGATTCTCAGCAGGATCCCTGATCGCTGCTGCGTGTCAGACACAGCGATATCGTATGGATATCGCTGGAATGTCACGAATCGTACCGTCGTAGCGACAAAAGTGCCACTGTGTGACGGTACCCTTACATACATGGTCTTACAAAAATTCCAGGTAAATGGCCACAATGCAATGTCCCCAGGCCACAAGATACCATCGTGGGGTCGATAGTTCTACTGCCCCGATATCAGTTGATACCCACTGTCTCCCAACTTTTGGTTGGCCCATCAACTTTTGTATCTCCCACCAGTATAGTCCATGCTCCATTCCATGACCGTAGCACGTCTCCCACTCCAGCTGGCAACAACAGTCCTTAAGTTAGTTCCTTACATACAGATGTTAGATATCATGACCGTAGCACATGTATCAAGCTCCGGACTGCAACCATTTATAGAACAGTCCCAACCGGGGTCCTCCATACATCTTTGTGGGTTCAGTGAGGGATAGAGGAGCAGACCTGTATTCCACCAGATGGAGTCATGGTTCCTTGTGCTGTTCCTGAAGGACTCTTTGAAGAAGGAGCCAAAGACTTGTTATATCCACAGCTCCCATTCAGGACATTCTTCCACAGGATGGAGGAAGGTGAGGGGAGTTGATCCTTCATTGTTCGATTGTTCAAATAATCTGCATATTTATCCTGATGCAATACTCAATCAGCATGCATTTACAAATTAACATACAAGAGTCAACATATAGTCTCATATGAAAAAAATGGCTCTGTTGAGGTCTCCGAGACACTAACAAGAGTAATGGAATTATTGCTTTTACCTTTACCTTTATCACATATATACATAAGATCCAGCCCACACATCTTCCTCTGCAAACTATCACTGAATGGAAACATTGATTCCAGAGGCTGAACACTTTCCAGGTGAAATTAGTGCACTTAGACTTACAAGCAAGCAAATCTCTAAGAAAACATCGGAAGCAAATTTCCAATAAAACACAATACTAAGTTCAAATTAATAAGTGCTCTTTGCTGGAAAAAAGTCTGCATCCCTTTGAGCCATGGATTCTTCTCTGCATCCATTGGTTCAGTAGTCTTTAGAACAAGTCCAACGCCTCACAGTGCTGTATTTACATGATGAGCTTGGTTCTGGTGCTGTATTTAGGATATGAGCTGGGTTCATTTTTTGTGTTTAGATTATGAGCTTAGATTTAGAGATGTATTTAGGTTATGAACTTGGTTCTGGTTCTGTATTTAGGTTTTTAGATGGTATGCTGCTGAATTTAGGTTCCGAGCTTTGCTCTTTTTCTGTATTTAGGTTACAAGCTTAGTTATAGTGCCATATGTAGGTTATGAACTTGGTTCTAGTGCTGTATTTAGAATGTGATATTGGTTCTGGTGCTGTATTTAGGTTATAAGCTTAATTATGTTTCTGTATCTAGGATATGAATTTAATTCTGACAGTAAACTAATGTGATGAGTGTGATTTGGGTGCTGGATTCTAAGTTGGGCATATAAAAATGTGAAATCTGTTGAGCATTTTAAGAAGGTAAACAGCTACAGGAGGCTTTGGCACCCCTTGAGATAAATTTCCTGCTATGCCTCTGGTACTCAGCCAACAAAATGTCTGATTTTACAAAAAAAGACTCAACAGGGTGCATCCTTCAAAAAGTGGAAATGTAAGTGAGTTGATAATATACCCAAATTGTGAATTTGTCACCAAAAACAATAATTTCCAAAGACTTTTAGAGCTGAATTTCCTTTGATAATTAATGAGCTTTGCGTTACGTAAAGATCAAGATAAATCAAAGTTTGTCTGTTATTCCCACTGTTTTCCCATTAAGCTCTGTTGAGTGGGTTTGTCAGCTCGGCAGCAGATTTACCCTCTGGGCTTGGGTGTTAAAAGTGTGAAACATGATTAGCAAGTTTGATTCCATTGCAAATAGATGAATAGAAGGAATTTCACAATGTGTCAATGTATCATTGCACAATTACGGGCAGAATCATACACATCCTGTGTGGTGCGAACATAAAGTATCATGTTTGGTATTTCAGCTTCAAATTATCATATTAAACTCTTCTGTCGCCCGGCGTAAATATGTATCAGTGTAGCACTTTATTAACCCTTTTTACTCCAAGTCAACTGGCAGTAATTAGAGAGAAGCAAGGAGTAACATCAACTTTACTATTTTGCTAATGCCTTGACAACCAGAAAGCGTGTATGCTTAAGAGATTTCCAAACGGAAAGATGTAGAATGATAAAAAAAAAAAAAAACATCTTGATGCTGGTGAATACTCATGTCCCAATTCATGAAGACCAGTCGTTTTTTTTGGCGCTCTTGATGACTAGGCATGGCGGAGACAAACGTTCTGAATCCTGATTCATGAAGGTGCATGCCTCTTTATAAATCGTGTGTCTGACAAGTGCCAGAAACCTTACTCAAGTTTGGGACTGGAGTGAGAATTCTGGCATAGGAATTGCCACAAGTCAACACGCCCCGGCTGCACCCCTGCCACACCCGAGCCTCTCCCATTTTAGCAAAACTGGGAAAAACTGGCATTGTAGTGCCAAAAGTGGCATAATTTTGGCACAACTTTGAGATGCATCAAACTTTTGTGACTTTTCAAAGCTTTTAGGCCACTTTTTGGGCATAAAAGCTTTGATGAATTGGGGCCTAACAATCACCTGTGTCTTTGGACATCATTGCTCATGGGATATGTTATTTGAGCTAAGGTGCCATTTAGCTATTAGTCCCGATGTAACCGATACCATTAGGTCAAGGATTGATTTCTTATCGGAGTGATAATGTCTTATGTAACTTTCTGCATGTGGCAAAGACCAGACAAAAGAAAATGAAAAAAATGTCACAAAGCCATAGATTTTCTTTTGCACAGGGCACAGTTGCCCTAGACCTCTATGTATATGAACGCATTGGCCAAGGCAAAGTGGCTCATTGGCACCCCATCGTGCCCAGTAGTCAACATCGTAACAACAACCACCCCTACTTGCATATTCCCTCCATTGATACACGCATTGTGCTATGGGGTAATTGATTGACAATTTATGAAATACGTCTCCTGATTCGTGCAAAAAAGAAAAATATCTTTTGCCTCTGCTCTAAAATCTTCCGTAATTGTGTTCATTTACGGGGAGATCTAACATTTACTGTTAGTTACAATATAACATTTTCCTTTTGTTTTTCTCAAGCATCCTTAATTTCTCCTCCATCGAAAAAAAACTTGAAAGGTAAATGATCATCTTTTATTTTTACGAGCCCATTAAACAACGTTAAGTATTGCAGCGTTGCTTTCTCTTTCCCATTGTTGCCCGTTTGCATATATTTCGTTTTTGTCTGCAGCGATTCAGTAATTCAGTTATTTCCAATTAATGTTTTGTACTGTTCCATTCTGTGCTACAATTATGCCTTCATATTACTTTTGGGTAAAGAACTATAAAATTCTTGTAAGAGCAGAAAAAAATGTTGTCTGACAGGAAGAAATGTTCAAAATTATTAAACATAGTTTTTTGGCAAAGGTGGAGAAGTCCGTACGTAGTTAACTATTTAAACAGAAAGTGCATTTCAATATGGATTATTTGTCCACAACATCACTAAATAACAAATATGAGCAATAAATATTATACACGCTTGGATACTGCAGGTGAGTAAATCAGGGCAAATAAGTTAGTCTATTTGGCTGCATTCAGACTAACAAAAACGCCAATTTATGGGTCAGTTATGTCCAAAAATTGTTGACATGGCTGCATTTTTGTGCAGCTCTTCGTGCTCATCCACAAATTGGATTGGATTGGTGCAGGCCGCAATTGCTCATGTGAACTAACGTATTGACTTACATTACTTGAAGGGGACAAAAGGTGCAAATACCCTGGAGTCTCCACAATCAAGAGGACGTCAAAATTCTAACAGCAAATTTGGTCTCGGTCACAAGTTTGGATCTAACCAGTGATAATTCTTATATATTGTATGAATGTATCATTTGTAGAGATGAGCAAAATGTTTTCAGACAAATCTAATTAAAAATTGAACAATTTCACAAATTTCACAATTTCACAAAAATTTGGATTCGCCTAAATGGGAATTTTTATGTAATCCCATTTGCGCCAATGCGGCAAAAAAAAATTCTGGCATTTTCCTAGATTCAAAAGAACCAAGAAGGGAAAGAATAAATAAAAAATATCAATACTTTCCTGGACCATCGTTCAATTTTTTTCAGTAACTGGCATTTTGGTGCCTTCTGGCATCATGATGTCATGACCTAGTCAATGCTGGAGACACCAAGGATGGTGGACGCTAGAAGACCCTGAAGATGGCCAAGTGAAAACAGAAGATGGACAGGACTAGAGTGGGCCACTCGAAGAGACAGATGAGAGCCGAGTGGCTAGACATTTTTTTTCCATATGTTTATTATGCTTTAGAGTCTGGAGAGAACATGGTAATGTATATTGGATTCAGATCAAATAAATTTGAAGCAAATTGATTTTCTGACCCAAATTTGAAAAAAATTGACAGATTCAATTTTCGGCAGATTTGCTCATTACTAATTGGATTCTGCTTATTAGTATTTGAAAGAAATTTATTTTGGGACTCAAAAGAGAAAGGTAGCAATCACGAAATTACTGTAGAGCAGTCGCTGACACACTAATACATGTTAAAAAGCCATGTTCTCTTTAGCAACTTGGGCTTTGCCAATACATTTATTTCTTATGGACATTTCTTTTGCTTCTTAAAAAAATCCACAAGGGCAATTACAAACTACAGATTTCCACATATATTCAACCAAGCAACAATGTAAGGGCATAATAGTGGAGAAGATCAATTGCCACCCCCATGAAGCTCTTGACATGTTGATTAGGATACATATTGGATTGTTGGACAGACAAGAGGGCTGATAATCTAAAATGATTTTTTTTTTTTTAAATCTGGCCCTCTTGTTTGTGTTCATCTCTTGAAAACCACAAAAGTCTTCTAAGCTTATTGGAAAACCAAAGACCATTAAGATTATTCAATAAAATATTTCCTAAGTCTTTAGCTACTAGAAGTGTTTGTAATGAGACTTAACCTCATCACTGCCCCTCCCCCCACACTAACTGCCAGAGAACTAGAAGGTGTTAACCACACTCAGGTCTGCTGTGCTACAGCACCAGTCTTCACTCTGCAGAGAGGATAGCAGACTATTTGTCACTGTTATTGTGGGGGCATGTTTTTCTTTCTCTGTTGTGTTGATGCCTGCTTATGATTGGCCAGGGTCAGATAGAGGAAAACTATGAAGAGGGAAATTTGTCTGAAATTGGACTTTAAAAAATTAACTGTCTATGTGCCGAATACTTTGATTGCTAATATCTCAGCAATGGAGAGGTGAAACCAGTATTACAACATGTATCCAGTTTAACTTGAAACATTTGATGAAATGTCCTTTTTAAAGGGGACGACTCCATCTCAATGTCTAAGCTTCCCCCTTGTAAAATAAATGATGCCGGTGCCGTTTCAGCAGAGTTGGCACTCGCTCTTCCAAGGATCGCGTAACCTTATTATGTCATGCAGTCCCTGCTGCCAAATTAGCGGCTGCTTCACTCTCCCCGCCTTTGGACAAATCACACATATTTGGAGGAAATGAGGGAGCAGCAGATGTAGTTTATCCGAAGGAGAAGAGAGTGAAGAGAGAGGAGATTGGCTGCAGGGATCTCGTGACATAACTATGTCACACAATCACTGAGAGATTTAGTGCCAACACTGTTGGATTAGCGCCGGGCCAGAGGCGTGTATAAGTGTTATTATTTTACAAGGTGAAAACTTAAGGATTGCCTAAGTAGTGGACAGCCCGTTCAGCATAGCCAGTAGCTTAAAAAAATAATCTATATATATTGGGCTTTGAAAAGCTCCACCACTAAAATGTTTATTCCATTTGGGATGTGCAGGTTTTTCAACTTTTGGAAAAATAGAAAATGGTTTGATTCCTCTTTCCAGCCCAAAAACTATGAGAACTATGAGAACTTTTTGAGAACTTCTTTAGGCCTCAGAAATAGCGATGAAGGACTACGGTTGTGTTGGCTTTTACATAGCTTTCAAATGATTTTCCCTTCCCCGGACGAATGTATATCCCCTTTAATTGAACTCCAAATAAGAAGATCCATGTGTCCTATGAATCTCTTGTCTGGATTAGATTGTAAAATGTGTTTCACAGAGGGCTTAAAACCGCTATTCTGGCTAGCCTGATTGATGCATGCAGCTACTCTTTTACAAAGTTTAATGACCCGCGTTCATTTAGCATTTGAAATATTTCTACTACTAGAGAATAAAAATTGAAAGATTGTTGCAATTACACTTTAGAAGGTCACTGCTGCAAAACTTTAGACAAAGGTGCGAACTTCAAAGCGGCTCCATCTTGTAGCCAGTGACCCTGACGCATTTCATTTTATCCACATTTTTTTGGCTAGAGGAATTTCAGCAAAAAAATATCATATAGCATATGAGCGCTCAGGCTGGAGAAGTGGCGTGAATCACTCTCTGGGCAGGTCTACAATTATGCCAAATTATGTCTGATACATGCTTGGAATATTCAATCATCACCTAAGAGAAAGACTGAAGACGGAAATGCTCCAATAAATCAGTCATCTCAACGTCTTATCTTCCGGATTTCCATATTCTAGTGGAAAATCTCAAGCAAACGACTCAATCCGTGATCTTATGAGTAGCCAGCATTTTCTTTATTATGGTGGTGTCATCACCCTAATAAAAAATACTTGTGTGTCAGTGTCTACATGATACTATTATTAGCATTATTATTACTTATTTATATAGCACCATTAATTCCATGGCGCTGTTCACTAGAAGACAGGCTTTTTAGATTTGAACCAAATGATTTACATTTTTGAAAATTTTTCTCATTTCCATGAATGCACGTGATCATTTCTGTTTGTCAGCTACATATGCTGGTTTCCATTGTTCTGGCAAATGCTTAAAGAGTAACCATCGTTTTATATTTTTTATTCCATAAATCAATAGTACACGTGAAAATTAGAAACTATGTAATATAACTCACTAGAAAAAATATGTTTCTTTCTCCTCCTTGACTGATCATTCATTCGTAAAATTTGCAATTCTTGGGTAAAATCTGTCTTCAGTGAATACACAATCTCCCATTACTGAGATAAGAGCTGTGAGTTAGTGCTCATAAAGTTCTATGGAGAACTGTAACTGTAATTCAGGGTATCATCACACTGGAGTGTAACAAGGCCGAGTGCTGTGTGATGTTTTATTGGATTTTATTGTACTATCTGCCAATTTGGCATGAGAAAACAATTGCAGCATGTGATGATCAGATCACGCGTACGCCTACAAGTCTATGGGAGGGCGTGAAACATTTTACTGCCCTCAGAAGTTCTTGACATTTCAAAAGGTGAGTGGCATGATAAAACCAAATTTAAAAAAAAAAAAGACAGCAAAAAAAAACAAACATTTTTTTGAGATATGCTATCAAGAGATGTTTATGCTTTATGTGGCCATCCAGTGGTTGTGATGACAATGACAGCTTGTTGAGAATTTATCTAATATGACTTAATAATTTATTGAAAAGGTACAGTGAAATTTAAACCCTTAGCAAAGCCCATTAAAAAGTTAAAGATACAAACACTTCTACACTGAGTAACAAATTAAAGCTAGAAGCTTGTCCTCGAAGATAAGCCATCAGTTATTGGTGGGGAAAATGTTACTCCACTAAATATTTCATCAAAGTTTAACTTTTTTTTCCCTGTGTGGCCAAATAATCCTTCTTACAGAATCAATAGAGGCCATAAAAGGTTGAAACCCGGCCAATCATGATGTTATGACATAGTTTCTTCACATACGGATGTGTTCAACGTTCATACCATACAAATTTGTTACTTTCTCGCAACTTTTTACCAAAACGCACCACAGGTTGGAATTCAAATCCCAACCGCCGGACAGCCACATATAGAAACATATAGCATAAACATCTCGTAACGGAGCACCACAATGGCATTTATGTTTTTTCAAAGCTGTTATCTCTGAATAAGTTAGACAAAGACCCGTAGTAGGCCAAAAGGTCACTATTAGTGATGAGTAGTGATGAGCGAGTCTACTCGTTGCTCGGGTTTTCCCGAGCATGTTCGGGTGACCTAAGAGTATTTTTGACTGCTCGGAGATTTAGTTTTCATTGCGGTAGCTGAATGATTTACAGCTAGTAACCAGGCTGAGTACATATGGAGGTTGCCTGGATGATAGGGAATTCCCACATGTAATCAAGTAGGCTGGTAAATCATCCAGCTGCCGCTATGAAAACGAAATCTCCGAGCAGTCATAAATACTCGGAGGTCACCCAAGCGTGCTCGGGAAAATCCGAGCAACAGTACACTAGCTCATCACAAGTGATGAGTGAGCATGCTCTGATAAGGCATTATCCATGCATGCTTGGTTGCTAAGCGATTGACTTTGGCGTTATCGAAAAATATGTTCGACAGCCAAAATACATGCAAGGATTGCCTGACAAACAGGAAATCCATGTCAATCACTTTATTGGCTCCCAATTACCCAGAGACTCCAGTTCAAAACCCTAACCATGGCATTCAAAGCCCTCCCGGTACTTACCTACACGCATCCTCCGATCCTCACAAGATCTCCTTCTCTACTCCCCTCTTATCTCCTCTTCCCACAATCGCATACAAGATTTCTCTCGTGCATCACCCCTACTCTGGAACCCTCTACCCCAACACATCAGACTCTCACCTACCATCGAAACCTTCAAAATGAACCTGAAGACCCACCTCTTCCGACAAAGCTACAACCTGCAGTAACCCTCGTTCCACCAAACCGCTGCATGGCCAGCTCTGCCCTCACCTGCTGTATCCTCACCCATCCCTTGTAGATTGTGAGCCCTCGTGGGCAGGGTCCTCTCTCCTCCTGTACCAGTCATGACTTACATTGCTTAAGATTATTGTACTTGTTTTTATTATGAAAGAAGGAATATAAACCAGCTCACCCGTGATGTATAAGCCAAGTTTCGGGAGCACGGACCCGCTGTGTCGAGGCGTGTAGAATCCAAGAGAAGAAAATGTCCAGCTTCACCGAATCCGTGAAAAAAAGTTTTCTTTATTCACAAACTTAAACATGGAGGATACAAACTTCAGCATAAACCATATGGGTAAGAATCTCAACGCGTTTCTGGAGACTAAGCTCCATGTCATGATTAAGGGAGCTTAGTCTCCTGAAATGCGTTGAGATTCTTACCCATATGGCTTGTGCTGAAGTTTGTATCCTCCATGTTTAAGTTTGTGAATAAAGAAAACTTTTTTCACGGATTCAGTGAAGCTGGACATTTTCTTCTCTTGTTTTTATTATGCATACCCCTTTTCACATGTAAAGCTTCATGGAATAAATGGCACTATAATAATAAATAATAATAATAATAATAATAATCCCTGCATGTGTTGCGGTTGTCAAAGTGGGTTCCTTGATTTTTTGCACTGTGCATCCCTCTGAAAGAGAGTGCTTTGGGGCCACCTGTTTTTAATATTAACAATTAGCATAATTGTCTCATGACGGAGTATCACAAAGTCGTGTTTCATATTTTCAAAGCTGATCATCTCGGAATAAATTTTGTCCAGAGAAAACGTAAGGAAGAATTTATAACATGCTAATACCACTTTAATGAGTAGTTTAGGTACAAAAGTTCTGTTTTCAAAGTCTCTTTTTGAAAAAATAAAAAAGAGAGCTATTTACCTATATACAAAGGAACTTGTATTACATTTCCGGTTTGGGAAGCTGGTAATGTAATTGCATGTATTACTTGCACATTAATTGCAAATCTAATTGCAGGAATCAATTGAACTATTTTTTTCCTCGCTTTAGGTACAGAAGTTCATTATACTCTAGCAATTTCCCTGTAGGTGTTAAAAGATGAGCCCTGCCTTAATTCTTTGTGGCCAATTTTATTTGTTCAGAGACTTGTTTCTACTCCTTGTGACATCAAAGCTGGTTGAAGTAAAGCAGCCCGGACAATGTTCTTTGCTTTTATTTAATTTAAAAGTTAATTATACAACCTCTGTAAGAGAACTTTTAACACGAGGCCTTCCACAATTACTCCTATAACATTAATTAACAGGATACCAACAAGTTCCCAAAGCAGCTTGTATTTCAGTCAATGTGCCCCTTGGTTCCTTGCATATTGATCTTTCCTACTTCTCAACATTCTCTTTGTTTTTCCAGTCCAGAACTGAATCCAATAATAGTGTCTGAACACCGGGGATTGATGACTTTGGACTTGTGTCCCCATAAGCTGTTGGATATATATATATACTGTAATAACCAAATTAAAGAAATATCAGCAAAGTTGTTATCTTGTAAACCTAATGATATTACTTAGTGACAATGATCATGGCTTCTACTACAGACATGGTTACAAACCATTAACGATACTGTCTAAATAGACAGTGGACTGATTATCACTGTAGGGAAGTATCACTATACTGTTTTTAGCATAACATATTGTATAAAATTTGATTTAGGGATTCAATCTACAGCAGAAATGTTGGCATGAGAAAAAAAATTACTTCAACAGGAGAGTATAGTGAGTGTGCTTTGTATCACATGCAGAGGTCACCGTGCAGGGAGAGGGAGGAAACAGGAGGAGCTGAGCTCTCCTCATTGTCTATAACCATAGGTGAGATTCCTTGTTTTCTTCTTCTTCCATATTTTTTTGTAACTCTGCATTTTGGCATGAGGTGACTGCTCGTCCTGCACCCAGTATACACAGCTGTTCTGTCTTCTTCTATGTTCTCACAGTGTGAAATCTGCCATTCAGCATAAACTTTATCTGTATTCCAAAATAAGCAGACCGGTCTCTGTAGTCTAGTTTTTTAATGGTCAACAGGTTGATGTATATGAATCGAAATGTATGTGTGGTAAAATTACAAGAATACAAAGAACAGGTATAAGTATTGAGCTTAGAATATCACATAACTATGACATTTACAAATAACAGTGAAAGCACACAGCAAAATGGAGCTTGTACATGTGAACGCATGACCTAGTAACAATCACCATCTGATTTAACAACAGTTCTGAATACACAATACCACAGAACAGAGATAGTTCACTTACCAGATATACTTTATCCAGGATAATGGAGTTTTAGTAACATAATGCAGTGGATAGTTTTATACAACTGTTCTGCTAGACTCCTTCTTACAAAATTAGTGCTTCACCAGGACCTTCTTACCCAAAATGCATTGGTTTTTCCCACAATGTAACTGACAGCTTTACAGAAAAACAATTTGTAATACAATTTAATGTCATCTGATGGTGCTGTTACCACATTAGACGTCACTAACAGAGTATTACAGCTTATTAAAGTGACAACAGAAAATTTTCCTCGTCTTTTGCCCTTATTAGCAAAAGAACAGTGCAAGCTGAAAATAGCAGCGGGAGCAGGCGAGGCTGATGAGAGTATTCAGCAGCCGGGATCTGTGCAATAAATATATAAAAAATGTCGTAGGCTCCCCTCTATTTTTGATAACTAGCACAGGTAAAGCTAACAGCTGTGGGCTGCAACCCCCAGTTGTCAGCTTTATTGTGAATGGTAATCAAAAATAGAGGGGTCCCCACTACGTATTTTTTTAATTATTGAAATAAATAATTAAAAAAATACATATGGGGTCCCACTTTTTTTTGACAACCAACCAAGCTAAAGCAGACAGCTGGCGCTGTTACTCTCAGACTGGGAAGAAGCCGTAGATATTGTCTCTCCCCAGTCTAAAAATAATAGCACACAGCCACTGCAGAAAAGGTATATCAATTAGATAAACCAATTCTGGCACGTTGCCTGATTCTTCCCACTTGCCCTGGTGTGGTGGCAAGAGGGGTAATAGCTTTAAGGTTGATGTCAGATGACACCAAGTCCAGGGGTTAATAATGAAGAGGTGTGTATAAGATTCCCCATTACTAACCCCATAGTCATATTTAAAAAATACACAGCCAGAATAAAGTTCTTTACTTAACCCCTTCCCGACCCATGACGCCACGTAGGCGTCATGAAAGTCGGTGCCATTCCGACCCATGACGCCTATGTGGCTTCATGGAAAGATCGCGTCCCTGCAGGCCGGGTGAAAGGGTTAACTCCCATTTCACCCGATCTGCAGGGACAGGGGGAGTGGTAGTTTAGCCCAGGGGGGGTGGCTTCACCCCCTCGTGGCTACGATCGCTCTGATTGGCTGTTGAAAGTGAAACTGCCAATCAGAGCGATTTGTAATATTTCACCTATTATAACGGGTGAAATATTACAATCCAGCCATGGCCGATGCTGAAATATCATCGGCCATGGCTGGAAATACTAATGTGCCCCCACCCCACCCCACCGATCGCCCCCCCAGCCCCCCGATCTGGCCGGTACACTGCTCCGGCTCCCCTCCGTCCAGTGCTCCGCTCCCCCCCGTGCTCTTGTCTGCTCCCCCCGTGCTCCAATCACCCCCCCGTGCTCCGATCACCCCCCCTGCACTCCGATCCACCCCCCCGGTGCTCCGTTCCACCCCCCGTGCTCCGTTCCAGCCCCCCCGTGCTCCGTTCCACGCCCCCCGTTCTCCGTTCCACCCCTCCTGCGCTCCGATTCCCCCCCCCGTGCTCCGATCCCCCCCCCCGTGGTCCCCCCCACCCCATCATACTTACCGATCCAGCCGGGGTCCCGTCCGTCTTCTCCCTGGGCGCCGCCATCTTCCAAAATGGCGGGCGCATGCGCAGTGCGCCCGCCGAATCTGCCGGCCGGCAAATTCGTTCCAAAGTGCATTTTGATCACTGAGATAGATTATATCTCAGTGATCAAAATAAAAAAAATAATAAATGACCCCCCCCCCTTTGTCACCCCCATAGGTAGGGACAATAAAAAAATAAAGAAATTTTTTTTTTCCACTAATGTTAGAATAGGGTTAGGGTTAGGGGTAGGGTTAGGGTTAGGGGTAGGGTTAGGGTTAGGGGTAGGGTTAGGGCTAGGGTTAGGGGTAGGGGTAGGGTTAGGGGTAGGGTTAGGGTTAGGGCTAGGGGTAGGGTTAGGGGTAGGGGTAGGGTTAGGGCTAGGGTTAGGGCTAGGGTTAGGGCTAGGGTTAGGGTTTCGGTATGTGCACACGTATTCTGTTCCTCTGCGGATTTTTCCGCTGAGGATTTAATAAATCCGCAGTGCTAAACCGCTGCGGATTTATCGCGTTTTTTTCTGCGCATTTCACTGCGGTTTTACAACTGCGATTTTCTATTGGAGCAGTTGTAAAACCGCTGCGGAATCCGCAGAAAGAAGTGACATGCTGCGGAATGTAAACCGCTGCGTTTCCGTGCAGTTTTTCCGCAGCATGTGTACAGCGATTTTTGTTTCTCGTAGGTTTATATTGAACTGTAAACTCATGGGAAACTGCTGCGGATCCGCAGCGTTTTCCGCAGCGTGTGCACATACCTTTAGAATTAGGCTATGTGCACACTGTGCGGATTTGGCTGCGGATTGGCCGCTGCGGATTCGCAGCAGTGTTCCATCAGGTTTACAGTACCATGTAAACATATGAAAAACCAAATCCGCTGTGCCCATGGTGCGGAAAATACCGCGCGGAAACGCTGCGTTGTATTTTCCGCAGCATGTCAATTCTTTGTGCGGATTCCGCAGCGTTTTACACCTGTTCCTCAATAGGAATCCGCAGGTGAAATCCGCACAAAAAACACTGGAAATCCGCGGAAAATCCGCAGGTAAAACGCAGTGCCTTTTACCCGTGGATTTTTCAAAAATGGTGCGGAAATATCTCACACGAATCCGCAACGTGGGCACATAGCCTTAGGGTTAGGGTTGGAATTAGGGTTGTGGTTAGGGGTGTGTTGTGGTTAGGGTTGTGGTTAGGGGTGTGTTGCGGTTAGGGTTGTGATTAGGGTTATGGCTACAGTTGGGATTAGAGTTAGGGGTGTGTTGGGGTTAGTGTTGGAGGTAGAATTGAGGGGTTACCACTGTTTAGGCACATCAGGGGTCTCCAAACGCAACATGGCGCCACCATTGATTCCAGCCAATCTCGTATTCAAAAAGTCAAATGGTGCTCCCTCACTTCCGAGCCCTGACGTGTGCCCAAACAGTGGTTTACCCCCACATATGGGGTACCAGCATACTCAGGACAAACTGCGCAACAATTACTGGGGTCCAATTTCTCCTGTTACCCTTGTGAATCTAAAAAAATGCTTGCTAAAACATAAATTTTGAGGAGAGAAAAATGATTTTTTAATTTCACGTCTCTGCGTTGTAAACGTCTGTGAAGCACTTGGGGGTTCAAAGTGCTCACCACATATCTAGATAAGTTCCTTGGGGGGTATAGTTTCTAAAATGGGGTCACTTGTGGGGGTTTCTACTGTTCAGGCACACCAGGGGCTCTGCAAACGCAACGTGATACCCGCAGACCATTCCATCAAAGTCTGCATTTCAAAAGTCACAACTTCCCTTCTGAGCCCCGACGTGTGCCCAAACAGTGGTTTACCCCCACTCATGGGGTATCAGCGTACTCAGGAGAAACTGGACAACAACTTTTGGGGTCCAATTTCTCCTGTAACCCTTAGGAAAATAAAAAATTCTGGGCTAAATAATTATTTTTGAGGAAAGAAAACGTATTTATTATTTTCACGGCTCTGCATTATAAACTTCTATGAAGCACTTGGGGGTTCAAAGTGCTCACCACACATCTAGATAAGTTCCTTTTGGGGTCTAGTTTCCAAAATGGGGTCACTTGTGGGGGGTTTCTACTGTTTAGGCACATCAGGGGCTCTGCAAACGCAACGTGACGCCCGCAGAGCATTCCATCAAAGTCTGCATTTCAAAACGTCACTACTTCAATTCCAAGCCCCGGCATGTGCCCAAACAGTAGTTTACCCCCACATATGGGGTATCACCGTACTCAGGAGAAACTGGACAACAAATATTGGGGTCAAATTTCTCCTGTTACCCTTAGGAAAATAAAAAATTCTGGGCTAAATAATTATTTTTGAGGAAAGAAAACGTATTTATTATTTTCACAGCTCTGCATTATAAACTTCTATGAAGCGCTTGGGGGTTCAAAGTGCTCACCACACATCTAGATAAGTTCCTTTCGGGGTCTAGTTTCCAAAATGGGGTCACTTGTGGGGGGTTTCTACTGTTAAGCCACATCAGGGGCTCTGCAAACGCAACGTGACGCCCACAGAGCATTCCATCAAAGTCTGCATTTCAAAACGTCACTACTTCACTTCCGAGCCCCGGCATGTGCCCAAACAGTGATTTACCCCCACATATGGGGTATCAGCGTACTCAGGAGAAACTGGACAACAACTTTTGGGGTCAAATTTCTCCTGTTACCCTTGGGAAAATAAAAAATTGCAGGCTAAAAGATCATTTTTGAGAAAATAATTTTTTTTTTTTATTTTCATGGCTCTGCGTTATAAACTTCTGTGAAGCACTTGGGGGTTCAAAGTCCTCACCACACATCTAGATTAGTTCCTTTGGGGGTCTAGTTTCCAAAATGGTGTCATTTCTGGGGGATCTCCAATGTTTAAGCACACAGGGGCTCTCCAAACGTGACATGGTGTCCGCTAATGATTGGAGCTAATTTTCCATTTAAAAAGCCAAATGGCGTGCCATCCCTTCCGAGCCCTGCCGTGCGCCCAAACAGTGGTTTACCCCCACATATGGGGTATCAGCGTACTCAGGACAAACTGGACAACAATATTTGGGGTCCAATTTCTCCCATTATCCTTGGCAAAATAGGAAATTCCAGGCTAAAAATCATTTCTGAGGAAAGAAAAATTATTTTTTATTTTCATGGCTCTGCGTTATAAACTTCTGTGAAGCACCTAGGGGTTTAAAGTGCTCAATATGCATCTAGATAAGTTCCTTGGGGGGTCTAGTTTCCAAAATGGGGTCACTTGTGGGGGAGCTCCAATGTTTAGGCACACAGGGGCTCTCCAAACGCGACATGGTGTCCGCTAACAATTGGAGCTAATTTTCCATTCAAAAAGTCAAATGGCGCGCCTTCCCTTCCGAGCCCTGCCGTGTGCCCAAACAGTGGTTTACCCCCACATATGAGGTATCGGCGTACTCGGGAGAAATTGCCCAACAAATTTTATGATCCATTTTATCCTACTGCCCATGTGAAAATGAAAAAATTGAGGCGAAAAGAATTTTTTTGTGAAAAAAAAGTACTTTTTCATTTTTACAGATCAATTTGTGAAGCACCTGAGGGTTTAAAGTGCTCACTAGGCATCTAAATAAGTTCCTTGGGGGGTCTAGTTTCCAAAATGGGGTCACTTGTGGGGGAGCGCCAATGTTTAGGCACACAGGAGCTATCCAAACGCGACATGGTGTCCGCTAACGATGGAAATAATTTTTCATTCAAAAAGTCAAATGGCGCTCCTTCCCTTCCGAGCCTTACCATGTGCCCAAACAGTGGTTTACCCCCACATGTGAGGTATTGGTGTACTCAGGAGAAATTGCCCAACACATTTTAGGATCCATTTTATCCTGTTGCCCATGTGAAAATGAAAAAATTGAGGCTAAAAGAAATTTTTTGTGAAAAAAAAGTACTTTTTCATTTTTACGGATCAATTTGTGAAGCACCTGGGGGTTCAAAGTGCTCACTATGCATCTAGATAAGTTCCTTGGGGCGTCTAGTTTCCAAAATGGGGTCACTTGTGGGGGAGCTCCAATTTTTAGGCACACGGGGGCTCTCCAAACGTGACATGGTGTCCGCTAAAGAGTGGAGCCAATTTTTGATTCAAAAAGTCAAATGGCGCTCCTTCCCTTCCAAGCCCTGCCGTGCGCCCAAACATTGGTTTACCCCCACATATGAGGTATCAGCGTACTCAGGACAAATTGGACAACAACTTTCGTGGTTCAGTTTCTCCTTTTACCATTGGGAAAATAAAAAAATTGTTGCTAAAAAATAATTTTTGTGACTAAAAAGTTAAATGTTCATTTTTTCCTTCCATGTTGCTTCTGCTGCTGTGAAGCACCTGAAGGGTTAATAAACTTCTTGAATGCGGTTTTGAGTACCTTGAGGGGTGCAGTTTTTAGAATGGTGTCACTTTTGGGTATTTTCAGCCATATAGACCCCTCAAACTGACTTCAAATGTGAGGTGGTCCCTAAAAAAAATGGTTTTGTAAATTTCGTTGTAAAAATGACAAATCGCTGGTCAAATTTTAACCCTTATAACTTCCTAACAAAAAAAAATTTTGTTTCCAAAATTGTGCTGATGTAAAGTAAACATGTGGGAAATGTTATTTATTAACTATTTTGTGTCACATATCTCTCTGGTTTAACAGAATAAAAATTCAAAATGTGAAAATTGCGAAATTTTCAAAATTTTCGCCAAATTTCCGTTTTTATCACAAATAAACGCAAAATTTATTGACCTAAATTTACCACTAACATGAAGCCCAATATGTCACGAAAAAACAATCTCAGAACCGCTAGGATCCGTTGAAGCGTTCCTGAGTTATTACCTCATAAAGGGACACTGGTCAGAATTGCAAAAAACGGCAAGGTCTTTAAGGTCAAAATAGGCTGGGTCATGAAGGGGTAAAAGAAATACACAGACTTCTTATTTTAAATAAAACTCCCTACCCTCGTTTACTTATGTATTCACAAAAAGAAAAAGGAAAAAGCAAAGTTATACTCACCTTTCCGCTGATAATCCATTGATGCCCATGTTACACAGTAAACTGCATAAAATAATATAACACCATATTTCTCACCTGTCTGATTATAATTCATTGATGCCCATATCCTAATGTAAAAAACACAAAATAATAAAATAGCTTATTCCATACCTGTCAAACGATAATCCATCGACGCCCACGTCCCACTGTAAAAGTCAAAAAATAATAAAACACCATATTCCTCACCTGTCTGACAATAAACCATTGATGCCCACATCCCACTGCAAAAGAGAAAAAATAATAAAACATCATAATCCTCACCTGTCCAACGATAATCCATTAATGGGCATGTCCCACTGTAAAAGGCAAAAAATAATAAAATAGTTTATTCCTCACCTGTCCGACAATAATCCATTGATGCCCATGTCCCACTCTAAAAGGCAAAAAAACAATAAAATAGCTTATTCCTCACCTGTCTGACAATAATCCATTGATGCCCACGTCCCATTGTAAAAGGCAAAAAATAATAAAATACCATATTCCTCACCTGTCTGACAATAATCCATCGATGCCCACGTCCCACTGCAAAAGAGAAAAAATAATAAAACATCATAATCCTCACCTGTCCAACGATAATCCATTAATGGGCATGTCCCACTGTAAAAGGCAAAAAATAATAAAATAACTTATTCCTCACCTGTCCGACAATAATCCATTGATGCCCATGTCCCACTGTAAAAGGCAAAAAATAATAAAACACTAAATTCCTCACCTGTCCGACAATAATCCGTCGATGCCTACGTCCCACTGCAAAAGAGAAAAAATAATAATCCTCACCTGTCCAACGATAATCTATTAACGGGCATATCCCACTGTGATACCTATGATTTGGAGAGTGGACACATCAGTGATGCAACCGCTCTCCACGCCAGCCACAACACACTGAGACAGGAGCGTGATTACGCTTCTGCAGTGTGTAGCGCTGAAAGGAGAAAGGTCATCGAACTTCATAGCTGATGAATCCCGGTCACCTCATTTACAGCACCACTTGCATCGTGGGAAAATTCTCATCCAGCGAATGGTGAGGAACCGAATGGCTCCCAGGACGAATAAAATTCATTTTCCCTGGGGATAGTACATAAAATGTACATGTGTAATGTTGTAGAGATGGGGTAGGACACTCGCGAGACCATAAAAGTTGCCTTTAATACCAGGACAGAGCTTCCTCTTGTGTTTCCTGTTAGTGCCCTGCATCTTGTTTAGTAAAGTAGAGATAATATTGCACCATGGGCCAAAGAGGGAATGGAGCCCAGTACCACCTCCAAAGTAGTAGACAACTTCTGCACAGACACAGTATTCGACTGCAGAAGGCCCATATACTATTCTGGCACGGGGGTCCTCTTCTGTTTATGTCCGCCCCTGAGGAAGTCTGTGTGACGTCCTAAATATTTGCTTTGTAATGCCTCAAACCTTAGAGGAACACATCTTTACGGCACAGTTTATATCTCTATTATGTCTCTTATGTGACATTCAAGAATTTGCCATGACTGCAACTAGAAATACAAAATAATGAGTAATGCAATGTATCAGCACCAAGGCAAAAAGTAGGTCAGAGAAGGAATCTCCAAAAGGAGATAGGGAATAATTTTGTCAAATTATAATACCTTTTCCTATCCCAATGTATTTGCAAAGTGAGGCAACTTTTGACATCAGTGATAGTTATAAGTAAATGATGCGTAAAGATGGACAGAGCCTTCAGATATTCGAGGCTCCAGCTTCCAACTAATCATGTAAATGATGATATTAATTAGATTAGAAGCATACGCTTGTATTTTCTTCCAGTGACTCCTACAGGCTTACATTCCTCATAATCATTAGGGTTCTAGTATCCGGCGTTACTTATTAAATTAGTGAACTCGGCGCCCACCACACTTCTTGTTCTGTGACATTTAAATACCCATATCACAGTTTTATGCCTGATTACTGCACCGCACTTAGTGGGTTTTTTCATTTCTTTTACCACTTTCAAGAGTTTAATTGGACCTCTCGCTGTTGTTTTATTCCATCGAATTCATTCCTCATGCTTTGTGTTATATTTTATTCTCTTTTATGTGAAGCCAATTTGGCTTTTTTTCCCCTTATTTTACTATATCTACTTGCGGCTTCATGCAAAGCAGTTATTTTTTTCTTTTCGATTCATTTATAGTGTTCTAGAAAAGTATGGAATATAAAGTGTTGGATTATTTTGGTTAAATAGGTATCTATACAGTGAAAGGGTCATCAGTATATGGATAATTTTACTTTAAATATAATGCTCTATATTAAATGTTTAATTAGTCCTTTCTATTTTTTTTTTTTTTTAAAAAGTCATTTTTTATTTTTTTTTGTGTTATTGTATTGGGCTGATTCGTTAAGATTGACATTGTGCACACCAATGTTAATGAACAGGCTCGATGGAGTACAATGCATCAAATTCATTAAGAAGTGAGTGCCATTTAATAAATTAGCGCATTTCCTAACTGGCGTGGGTCATTTAATGTCTCCCAAACACAGACATAAAGAATTCATGCTTCCCTGTCTCTGTGTAGGTAGCAGACGGAGAAGCATGATCTCTCCCGAAGGCGTACAGTAAGAGGTCTTGCGGCCGCTGGCTTCCCGTGAGTTTGGGGGGCGGTGCCAGTGATGGCACCGCCTCCCACAAACCCCGCCTGACTTTCAACTGTATCCGCCTCCTGGATGTACATATAGCTGAAAGCAATGATGGAGGAAGGAGCAATCAGCTGACACTCCCTTCTCCATCATTCTCACTGTGCATCTGATGTCTCAGCGCAGCGGGTGTGATAATGTCAGTACATTTCAACCGCTGGACCGAGCAGTGCAGACCACACCCTGCTGAGAACAGAGCAGCGGGGGAACGGAGAGAGTTAAGTATTTTATTTTTTTATCAATGAGCAATTTTTAGGGCCATCATGCTATGTAATGGACTGTTTATGGGGCCATCACACTATGTGGAGGACTATTTATGGGGCCATCATACTATGGTCAGGGTTATTTATGGAGCTACTAGATGGTGGCCCGATTCTAACGCATCGGGTATTCTAGAATATAAGAAGAGAATGTCCAGCTTTACTGAATCCGTAAAAAAGAGTTTTCTTTATTCACAAACTTTAAGCATACAGGATATAGACTTTAGCACAAACCATATGGGTAAGAATCTCAATGCGTTTCTGGAGACTAAGCTCCCTTAATCATGACCCTTAAATCAAACTTCTGTGAAATCAAACTGTCCACTTAGAAAGCAACACTGACAACCAATTTCACATGCTGTTGGGCAAATGAAATAGACAACAGATGGAAATTATTGGTAATTATCAAGACACACTCAATAAAAGAGTGATTAATATTATGCAGGTGGGGACCACAGACCACATCTCAGTACCAATGCTTTCTGGATGATGTTTAGGGTACTTTTGAATGTTGGGTGTGCTTTCACACTCGTGGTAGCATGAGACAGACTCTGCAACCCACACAAGTGGCTCAGATAGTGCAGCTCATCCAGGATGGCACATCAATGCGAACTGTGGCAAGAAGGTTTGTTGTGTCTGTCAGTGTAGTGTCCAGAGGCTGGAGGCCCTACCAGGAGACAGACCAGTACACTAGGAGAAATGAAGGAGGCCGTAGGAGGGCAACAACCCAACAGCTGGACTGCTAACTCAGAATTTGTACAAGGATGAAAAGGAGGAGCAATGCCAGAGCCCTGCAAAATGACCTCCAGCTGACCACAATTGTTCATGTGTCTGCACAAAAGGTTAGAAACCGACTCCATGAGGATGGTCTGAGTGCCCGAAGTCCACAGATGGGGGTTGTGCTCACAGCCCAACACCATGCAGGATGCTTGCCATTTGCCACAGTACACCAGGATTGGCAAATTCGCCACTGGTGCCCTGTGCTCTTCCTGTAAAGCAGGTTCACACTAAGCACATGTGACAGATGTGACAGTCTGGAGACGCCGTGGAGAGTGATCTGCTGCCTGCAACATCCTGCAGCATGACCAGTTTGGCAGTGGGTCAGTAATGGTGTGGGGTAGCATTTCTTTGGAGGGCCGCACAGCCCTCCATGTGCTTGCCAAATGTAGCCTGACTGCCATTAGGTACTGAGATGAGATCCTCAGACCCCTTGTGAGACCATATGCTGGTGCGGTTGGCCCTGGGTTCCTCCTAATGCAGGACAATGCCAGACCTCATGTGGCTGGAGTGTGTCAGCAGTTCCTGCAAGATGAAGGCATTGAAGCTATGGACTGGCCTGCCCGTCTCCCAAATTTGGATCCGATTGAACACATCGGGACATCATGTCTCGCACCATCCACCAATGTCACATTGCACCACAGACTGTCCAGGAGTTGTCAGATGATTTAGTCCAGGTCTGGGAGGAGATCCCTCAGTAGACCATCCGTTGCCTCATTAGGATCATGCCCAGGCATTGTAGGGAGGTCATACAGGCACGTGGAGGCCACACACACTACTGAGCATCATTTCCTTATATTGAGGCATTTCCACTGAAGTTGGATAAGCCTGTAACTTCATTTTCCACTTTGATTTTGAGCATAATTCCAACTCCAGACCTCAGTTCGATATTAGTTGTGATTTACGTTGATCATTTTTAGGTTTTATTGTTCTCAACACATTCCACTATGTAATTAATAAAGATTTACAATTTTAATATTTCATTCAGTGATATCTACGATGTGGGATTTTAGTGTTCCCTTTATTCCTATTTATTATATTATTTTTGAGCAGTGTATGTCTTTAAAGGATCTTGAAAGCTACAAAGGCCCTTACATTTGACCAACATGGAGTCAAGGAACTCTAGATACGCCAGTGGGTGTTCCTATTTCAGACACAGGATACATACATATGCACAGGACATGTCATAAATTTTTCAGAGATGTGGATCCAATCACTGCAACCTTCTCACAACTCAAAAATGGAGTAGCATTTTGTGCCACTGTGAATGAAATGTGGCCCGCACATTTGGGATTCTCACCATACTCTTCAATGCAAGGTCCATAAGAAGCCAAGAAGGATGGACTGACTTTTTTCAGGACTTCTGTAGAAGTCAAAAAGTCCTTCTGTCTTTCTGTAGAAGTCAAGAAGTTCTGTAGAAGTCCTTCTATCCTTCTGTATAAGTCAAGAAATTCTGTAGAAGTCCTTCTGTCCTTCTGGAGAAGTCAAGGAGTTCTGTAGAAGTCTTTCTGCAACCACTGTTCCACTGACCCATTCTCAATGCAGATGAGGGAGATGAGACCTACATCTATCAAACATTTATGGCAAATCCCATGGAACAGCCATAAATGTCAGAGACAGTGATACCCCGTCAAAATTATTATTATAAGACAACAAGCAACAACCGCATAGAATTTATGCATAGTATATTGGAAAACTAAATAACTTATCATTACAACAAGAACACACTTTTTCCTAAGGCTAGAATAATATTTTAGCCCAACAAAAAAACCAAGACATACTACTATGGCTTTAATACCGATCTTCTGCTAGTTCTCAGTATTAAACTTCTACACATCAGCGCAGCCGCCACATATTTAACCTTAAAGGAAATAATGAGATATAATGAGTACGAGAATAATGAGATCTGCATCTGACAAATGTTTTGTTGTGTGTTCGATGCCCCAAATGCAAAGATAATTAATGTCAAGTTGTTATCCGTGTAAAAGAGGCGCAAATTAAAAGCGCGTTGGTCAATTAGATGCTATCTGATCTGACAGCTTCGGTAAAGGCCGGGAACGCACAGCTGCTCCTGTTGTTTTACTATATATTAGCAGATAAGGTCATTTGTTGGAGGGGAGTATCTGTGACACTCACATATCCAGGGTGTGGGGGTCTTCCGCTTGGAGGAAATGTACAGCATTGATATTAATTAGACTTACCAGCCTTCTAGAAGGTGATGGTGGTGCTTGACATGATGTGGTGTGCTACAGACCGCTGGGGGGTCTGTCCTTCCTTGGTATCAGAAATTTGCTTTTTGTGTGTTAGACAACTGTGTTTACACAAGAATCTGTCTTTTCCAGAACTGATTGTCTATGTTTGTATGATGCATCATGTAATGTAGACGTACAAGTAGCCACCATATTCTCACACATCCACTTGCACTCAGGCTAATCTTCATGGTTTACAAGTCAAAATGAAAACTGCAGTATTAGAGATAAAATGTGAAACTTTTGAAATTGTCAACTGGTCTCTTGCAGGGACAAGCAAATCTTTCGAAATCTGCATTGTTGCCAGTAAATTTGATTTGCTGTGAATCCTTTCAACTCAAATCAAAAGTAGTCCATGTCCCAAATGGCCCTGAAAAAAATCGTTTATGACGCGTTGAGGTTTCCATTTTCTCTCTTCTTATCAATTGAATCTGCATTATTCTCTTTCACTCACCCACCATTTTTTTTTCCAATGCTGGGCTGTCACACACTATCTGTTCAGTTTTTTCAGTGTTTTATGACCTTCGCTCGCTATGTATATCGCTTAGGCTAAATTCATGTGTCCAGTAGTTTTTTTCTATTTTAGGATCCGTTATGGTCTACAGATAACAGAAATAAAATGATCCAATGCAGAATCTATTCATTTACAGTAACTGAGGGCAGAAATGTCCTACAATGCTTTAGTTTTTACAGCAATGCTGCGCCTATCCGTTTTTAGCTGGATCACAAAGATGTAGCCAGAACTGTAGAAAAAAAAGACATCCAAAAATCACACATTGATATAGTAACGTTAGGCAAAAATGTCAAAAACTGAACATGAGGTTCTTAGTTTAAGATTCTGATCAGACTGCAAGAAGCCCACTGTCACATCACGATGAACATCTTAAGTGGGTCCTTAGCCTGAAAGATGCGGTCCTCATGACTCCGGGTCACACCTGATGATGATGAAGTGGCGGCCATTGTTGCCATGATATTGTGCCTGTGTGGCCTGGAGTTCTGGGGACTCACCCTCGTAGCATGGGTGCTGTAAGGCACCAGGTCGCTCACCCGGCTCGTACACTGTTATTGTGATGGCAGATTGCACACCTTTTAGGCTAGGGACCCACTGAGAGGTTTACCGTGAGGTGGCAATGGGCTTCATACAGTTTTAACAGAAGGTTAAACTAAGAACCTCATGTCACTTTTGCAAATTTTTGCCTAGCAGCAACAGATCAATATATGACTTTCGGATGTGCTGCCCATGTCTTTTGTTCTACAGTAATGTAGTCTGCACAATTTTCTGTCCAACCAAAGATATGGATATAAAATGGATCCATTTTTAAAAAAAAATATTGAATCTATGGGAACCGAATCATATCTGATGGTTATCTGTTATGTCATCTATTAATGGATACATTTTTTAAGAACTGTGCAAGGCCAGGATGCTAGAGGGGCTTTGAGACACTTATAATAAAAACAAATCCATTACAAACATAACAAAGATGCATGCAAAAAGGAAATCAAACCATTTTTTGCTCCGTTGGTAATGAATCAAATTTTTTTTAAATACAGGATCCGTTACAAACAGATGTCAACTGGCTATGTGAACAGAGCCTAAACTGTGAGCTGTGACGTCCTCTCACTATCCAGATTCATCCCAAAATGGCCTCTGCTTTTAAGTAGGCTACGATAATCTTCCTGATTGGCTGTGCTGTATCACATGATATGATTTCTACAAGGCTACAAGGCATTAAGGGGAAGCCACCTGGTTACACTTGAAGTCTTCTTTGTCTAATCTAATCTTCTTTTAAGTGGAAAAGTTTAGACGAGTTAAGGAAAGCAAATCGCATATTGTTCAAATTTCAACAGTGTGTTGAGAGCAATACACGATGCCCAGAGTCCTAAACTCTACTCGATTCCTCCAGGTGCCAGGTTTCTAAATGTTATGATGCCATTGCTTTGCTGATGGTCACCGATCAGGACAGAGGAGAAGTTTTGGACTCTATTGCCATGGCGTGCAACAAAAATAAAGGGAGAAAGTTTTAGAACTCTATAGAGGGAATAGTTCGCCCCTGCCTCCTACTCACTTTAAGTTACCTGTTACTTGACGCTTCCAACCTTCACTCCCCTTTTTACTTTTTATGTTGCTATTTATATGCTTATTTTGACTGTTTTTTTATTATTATTATTGTTAATAATATAATTTAAGGTATGCTAGACTCTTTTCATATAAGTCACAACTGGCTTTTGAGGTTGGAAAATTGAAGATCAACCCGCCCTCCATGAGCCCGAAGTTGGGCATTGTATTTCTGTCTATATGCTTTGGTTTAAAGCATTATGGGGACACTATTACATGTACACTGCTCAAAAAAATAAAGGGAACACTTAAACAACAGAACATAACTCCAAGTAAATCAAACTTCTGTGAAATCAAACTGTCATTGACAATCAATTTCACATGCTGTTGTGCAAATGAAATAGACAACAGATGGAAATTATTGGCAATTATCAAGACACCCTCAATAAAGGAGTGATTATGCAGGTGGGGACCACAGACCACATCTCAGTACCAATGCTTTCTGGCTGATGTTTTGGTCACTTTTGAATGTTGGTTGTGCTTTCACACTCGTGGTAGCATGAGACGGACTCTACAACCCACACAAGTGGCTCAGATAGTGCAGCTCATCCAGGATGGCACATCAATACACAATGCCCAGAGTCCTAAACTCTACTCGATTCCTCCAGGTGCCAGGTTTCTAAATGTTATGATGCCATTGCTTTGCTGATGGTCACCGATTAGGACAGAGGAGAAGTTTTGGACTCTATTGCCATGGCGTGCAGCAAAAATAAAAGGAGAAAGTTTTAGAACTCTATAGAGGGAATAGGTCGCCCATGCCTCCTCCTCACTTTAAGTT
This sequence comes from Ranitomeya imitator, assembly GCF_032444005.1. Lineage (NCBI taxonomy): Eukaryota > Metazoa > Chordata > Amphibia > Anura > Dendrobatidae > Ranitomeya > Ranitomeya imitator. The sequence goes on from NC_091288.1 coordinate 199,798,429, forward strand.
ACCTGTTACTTGAAGCTTCCAACCTTCACTCCCCTTTTTACTTTTTATATTGCTATTTATATGCTTATTTTTACTGTTTTTTTATTATTATTATTATTATTATTATTATTAATATTATTTAAGGTATGCTAGACTCTTTTTCATATAAGTCACAACTGGCTTTTGAGGATGGAAAATTGAAGATCAACCCGCCCTCCATGAGCCCGAAGTTGGGCATTGTATTTCTGTCTCTATGCTTTGGTTTAAAGCATAATAAAACATGCTGTTTGTAATGGTGTTTTCTCAAAGATTAAAAGTTGTGGCCATCACAAAGAAAAGGTTAATTGGTGTCTGTGTTTATTTTTGTGCCGGGTTCACATGTTAATTATTGCGAAAAGTAATGTTCTTTTGTTCCCCGCACTATACGGCAGGAAAATAACGGCCCCCACTGCCTAAGCAGGTTGAGCACAGCTCTTGCCGTTCAGTTTTCCAAATTTATAAAACTGTCCGGTTTGGCAATTTTCAGAGGTTCAATCTCCTCCACCCATCCACTGAGAGAGGCACGCGACAGCGCCATGTCCTAAAAGATGGAGCTTCCAGGAAACATAGTTTTTTTCCTCCATGAAAAGTATAGCTACAGCTCGGCTTTAAAGGCGATATCCACGATTGGAGACAAATTTTTTTTCTTAAATGTATGTATGTTTGAAAAAAAAAATTCTTTTAAATTGGACTTCATTAAAAAATGTGCAGCTTTTCCCTTTTTTTCACTCTTTTCATGTATTACAAAAATGTAATGGACATGGTAACGGCAAGACAGTGCAATATTTTTGATAAAACTGAATGGCAAATATGATTTTTAGCTCCAAATACATGCATTTAAATAAAAAATGTCCCGAGTGGTGGATCATATTCTTAAAGGGTTTTTTTCCATCTGAATCTTCCATAAAACTCCACATTTCTCCTATTACAGACCCTACTAAGTCTGTACCTTTTCAAGGCTAAAACAAAGTTGTACCAGGGTCCAAAACTGACTGGCACCTAGGCACTGCGAAAATCTTTTAACCTGCAGTTTATCTGATCTCACACAAACTATAATTTCCATGATGCCATGATGATCGTTGATTGGAAATTTGTTGGCACCAAGCACATAGACACCTAACAATGCCATCTACTGTTTTCCAAGATTACAGGCAGAAGATTAAAGGGAACTTGTCAATAGGATTTGTTCCTATGTAATCTGAGAGCAGCATAATGTAGGAGCAGAAACCCTGATGCCAATTATGTATCACTTACTAGGCTGTGTTTTTTCAGTTTCAATACAATTATTGTTTTATCAGCAGGAGATTATCACAACAGGACTAAGTGTCTCGTGCCTCCTAATCCAGCCCTATCCTCAGCACTGATTGGCAGGTTACTGTTTATATACAGTGTACACAGAAAGCAGCCAATCAGTGATGTGGGTGGGGTTATACACAGCTCAGCATTCCGAGCTCTGATGGATCTACAGCAGAGAAAACTGTGATTGTGTCACAACTGCTGCACCCAGTAAACTAAGTAATATATCACTGGAATCAGACTTTCAGCCTCTATATTATGCAAAAACAGGCTGACAGATCCCCTTTAATATTGATAGAAGATAAAATTGATATAACTTGGGTAGACAAAGTGAGCAAAACTTGATGCATGAATTTACTTTTTGGCTTTCCCTGAATTTCCATTCTATACTCATACCCATCTGAACGTGCTGCATTAGATATAACACAACATAAAAGTTTCGCCTGGACTGTTCCTTTAAAGGCACTTTTTGATCACTTTTTACTTTACTTAGCGTTATAAATGTCAGAAAGAGAAATGTCGGCAAATCTCTTATAGCGATAACATCTTATGGAATACTTTGAAGACATTGTGCTATCGTCTCATACTTATGACTCATTAATCTTAATCTTACACATGATACAGTATCAGCCCTCTGGTTTATTGAACTGCTCCTCTAAAACCGTCGTGTTATGAGCTGAGCCCAGGAAAATCAGGAGATTCTTCCAGTTACATTTAATTAAAGTCTCTTTGGCCGGGTGTATGTAATGCTTCACTGATCGGAGTTCCCTCCATCAGCTCTTTCAAAACTCCCAACCATAGATATTTAATACATTTGAGAACACCGATGTGGACGATAACTCACTTTTTAATAGAAGTTATGGGGAATAGGGTTGAGCGACTTTTCTTTTTAAAGGATCGGGTCGGGTTTCACGAAACCCGACTTTTTCAAAAGTCGGGTCGAGTGAAATCGGCCGATCCTATTGAAAAGTCGGGGTCGTCCGAAACACGAAACCCAATGCAGTGCATTGGGTTTCTAATGGTTCCCAGGGTCTGAAGGAGAGGAAACTCTCCTTCAGGCCCTGGGATCCATATTTAAGTGTAAAATAAAGAATCAAAATAAAAAATATTGATATACTTACCCTCGGACGCGCCCTGGTTCTCACCGGCAGCCTTCCTTCCTAAGAATCAGCGCCTGAAGGACCTTCGATGACGTCACGGCTTGTGATTGGTCACGTGAGCGGTCACATGGGCGTCATGCGACCAATCACAAGCCGCGACGTCATCTAAGGTCCTTCAGGCGCTGATTCTTAGGAAGGAAGGCTGCGGGTTAGAACCAGGGCGCATCCGAGGGTGAGTATATAACTATTAGGAATATACTCACCCTCGGACGCGCCCTCGGACGCTTCCTTCCTAAGACATAGCGCCTGAAGGACCTTAGATGACGTCGCGGCTTGTGATTGGTCGCGTGACCACCCAGGTGACCGCTCCCGCGACCAATCACAAACCGCGACATCATCGAAGGCCCTTCAGGAGCTCATTCTTAGGAAGGAAGGCTGCCGGTGAGAACCAGAGCGCGTCCGAGGGTGAGTATATCAATATTTTTTTTTATTTTTATTCTTTATTTTACACTTAAATATGAATTCCGATACAGATTCCAAACATATCGGAACTCGGTATCGGAATTCCGATTCCAGATCAGAAGATCGCCGACCTTATGGCCGACCCCACACAGGGGTCGGGTCGGGTTTCATGAAACCCGACTTTGCCAAAAGTCGGCGACTTCTGAATCTGACCGACCCATTTCGCTCAACCCTAATGGGGAAGAATCTGGAATTGACTAATTTGTACTTTTTAGTACTTTACAAAGAGAATAACCAAGTGCAGAGACATAGCTATAGGGGCAGAGGAAGCAATTGCACCCAGGTCCTGGTACCTAGAGGAACCCAATGTCCTCTCCAACGCATCAGGATTATACATGGCACATGGCAGTTGTCACACATTTTGCATTGAGACCCATAAGCTACTCATTTAATAGCATCCTTGGCATATAATGCTGACATATTACTGTAAAGTGGGGGGTCCAAATGTATGGAAAAAAAAATTGCTTTATTTGAAAAACAGTGCCACCCCTGATAATGGGTTGCGCATGCTGTTTCAGCTCAGCTATATTCACTTCCATAAGGTGAGTGGTAATTACAGACACAATCTGTGGGTTAGGGTGGCGCTATTCCTGAAAGGAAGCAGCCATGTTTTTCTAATCCTAGACAACCCTTTCCCTCCATTTTGTCATTTTTTTGCCTTCAGCTTTTTTTTAGCTAAAACCTTTATTTTTCAGCCAACATAGTCCTTGGAGGGATTATTTTTCCTTACAACGAGACTACTTTTAATCGTATCTTTTAGTTTATTAACTAATGAACTTGTGAAGAAAAGGGGAAGATTTAATGGCAACTTACAATGCTCATTCAGCATGTGTAGCTGTAACAGGACACCTGGCTCTACAGGTAGTCCTGCCGCACCAGCGAATATCCAGGCACATACACAATGACCATCTGTGGAATCCACATTGTGTAATTGCTTCTTTCAAACTTCCTCCAGTCAGATAGGATTTCATAAGGAGATGTAAGAAGAATATGGAGTTATTGTAAGTCCTAGCCACACAACCTTTTATTTTTTTGTTATCTCTGGAATGGACAGAACGGCCTTCCAGAGTCTTGATCCGTTCTAGCCCCCCAGGGTGGGGAGATACGCAGAATGGCTAGTAGAAACCAGGTAGCAAAGATGTGTTTGGTCTCCATGGGTAAATGGGGCCCAGCCAGATCTGATGGCATCAGAACCGCTGCCTTACAACCTTGCATTGGGAAGTTATGATCCTTAATAGGTTTTGGGAGTTTTAGCTGTAAACACCCAGGGAAGGCGGATAAGGCCCATCCCGGGGATGAAAATGGTGTGACCAACTAAGAGGCTAAAATAATTCTGACAGGCCTGTGCTCTTTCTCTTTGTCATGCTTGCTGTTAGAGTCCCAAGTAATGTGTTTGAAGGAACTGGAACCATCAGGCAGCTCATGCCCCCATGCGGCCCAGCACACATGGTCGAACATTAAAATGGTAGCTGACATCATTCATCAGAATATATATCTTTTGGACTTGCATATCTAACCATTGTGCATATAGTGTTTTGTCTAGTGTGCCTTTAAGGCGATTAAATACATAAATTAACCTTAGGCTGCTCTTTTATCTCGATCCACAAATCTACGTCTGTATTCTTGGTTTTAATTTCACATGCTACCGGGGCTGGTTTAAGGCCCAATATTATCTCATTAACGGGCCTGGCTTATATCAAATGAGGGCTGGGCTGGCAGGGCTCTGTTTCACTGATGCTAGTGAAAGAGGCATGTCAGGGTTGTGAGCGAGTGTGGTGCCAGCATCATGGGCCACCTTCTCTCACTTCCATGCCTTCCTGTCCCCGTGTGGACAATGTGGTGTCTTTGTAAAACTGTGCCAAGCTTACCTTATGTGTCCCCAGGGAATGCTTAACGTCATGTTGGTACAAATAAATAAGGCAGCACACTGCGGCGCAAAAACATGCAAACATGAAACATGAAAATTGATCTGCATTACTGCACTAGAAATATGAAAAAATGAGAGCGTTTAGCGCATAAATTGGCCAATTTATGTGTACCTGGTAGCCACATTAGGGCATCTCTCTTATACCAGGTCCTACACTTGCCTTTCCTCGCTGAGAATAAACATCTTCATCTGAATAGGTACCTGCAAAACCTCTTCTTAGACTAAGTTTCTCTCTCTCTGTGGAGGGGTAATGGACCTGCTGCGATTAACACACCTGTGGCTAGGAGGCGGAGTGCTCAGTCAGAAGGCTAAAGAATACAAGTTTCAAAAAACTAACTGTCACATCCAAACATAAAGTAAGTGTGAACAGGTGCTGAACCTAGAGTCACCAACTCGTATAAAGTCAAATAAATAAGGCAGCACACTGCTGCGCTAAAACATGCAAACATATTTCTGTACTAGAAATATGAAAAAATTAGAGCGTTTAGCGCATAAATTGGCCAATTTATGCGCTAAACGATCTCATTTTTCACATTTCTAGTGCAGTTCAATTTTCATGTTTCATGTTTGCATGTTTTAGCGCCGCAGTGTGCTGCCTTATTTATTTGACTTTATATGAGTTGGTGACTCTAGGTTCAGCACCTGTTCACACTTATTCTATGTGTGGATGTGACGGTCAGATTTTTGAAATTTGAAAGTCATGTTGGTACAAGTCCAGAGAATGTACCTCGTTATCACTCTGTCGTAATTGTGACATCAAGCGGAGTTTTCGCGGTACAGGTTCGAGTTTGTCATAGTACTAAAAAATGACGAAAATCTATGTGGAGTGGAATGGAGTAAAAATTAAACCATTGTTGTCATGGAGTAAATTGTCTGGTAAAAGTGACTTTTCTCTGTGGGTCAGAACAATTTGAGAGATATAAAATGTATATAGTATATAAAAGTTTTTTTAAAATAAAATTGTGGTTTGTTGCCCCATAATATGAAACCCAACATTTTTTTGTCTTTTTCTTTTCCTGGGGCTGTAGGTGAACGTATTTTTTGAGTAACATGCTGTAGTTTACAGGTAGCCTTTTATGATACATACACATTTATGATTAGTTTTTATTCTATTTCTTGGGGGGACATAAGGTGGTTGAAAAATGTCAATTTTTTAATGATTTCCAGAATAAATGTAATATTTAAAAAATTCTGACTATTTCCAATTAATAATCTGCTTATCCGTTACCTGTAGCATACATGCTTCTGCGCAGTGAAGAGTTCGCTGCCTCTCCTGTGCCATGTCTGTTTTTACGGGCTCAGGTATACTTAGGTTTTTCTCGTACAAATGCTATTAATTTTTTTTTATTATGGATAGCACTTGTACTTTAAATAGTGAATGGGGCTATTTACATGTTCATGTTTTCTGGCAGGACATATGAGGAGACATATCCGATCTTCTTCCAAGTGATGGATCAAAATCAGCAACGCAAGTCTATGGGTCCATAAAAAAATCAGATAGCATTCGGATGCCAGTGCAAGACCACCAAATGAGAAAAGGTGGACTTTTTTTTTTAAACTGATGGTAAACATTTACACACTGACCGAACTCTGATAAAAAAATAATCCTTGATGAAACATGGACTGATTATTTCCTTGCATCAACTCTAAAGGGTAATTTATAGGTAAAGTTGATCAAAAAATTACAGGAACCTGGTCAAGCTACCACATCAGTAGTCCATGGCCGCTGGACTAGGACACTGCAAACCTCCTTCTTCCTACTGACATTCCCAGGACTTCTTCTAAAATGTTTGACCTAGTGAGACATCATCATTGTGGCTCAACGTATATGATGCCGGCAGGTAGAAGAAGGTTCGCCGGGCTCTTGTCCCGCAGTTGCGGACTACCGACGTGGCCACTAGACTACGGTGGTGTAAATCTTTTTGCTCAACACTACTTATTAGTGGTGGTACTTTACAAAAAGTTGCAGAAAAATATTATAATAATGTGGTCTTATTTTTACCGATGGAGGATATTTTTACATCTACCTCGTGAAGCTGCTCCTTATCAGTTATGCAATGCCCAATTCTTATTTTCAATGAATCCATTTATTTTCTGAAAAGTCATTTTTATATTCCGAGCCCAGCAGCCATGTTTTCTCTCTATGGTTCTTTTATGAGGAAATTCTTTATTTCATTGCTTTTTGTTTTAATAATAAATGAGCATGGCTGCCGCAGAATTTACTACATAGGAAGAGACCAGGAGGAAAGAATGATATCTTCCTAAATAATGCTGTATGCAAACAGAAGTCCCAGCAAGGAGGCTACCACATAGGGATTAAAGGGAAAGGAGTAATGGGAGAAAATGGCACCATTTAAGGCACCATCTCAGAGGAGGCATGATTTCTTTAACAGAGGAAGTTGGCGGTTCAATAATTTGCCATTTGGCAGTTATCGTGTGGAATATCATGGATTAGGGTGAAGGGAAGGTGTAACTAAAACTCCTTTCTTTGGCATCTTAAAAATATCCTCCCTCATTCACTTAATCTTAAGCACAAAAATGGTGGACTTCTGGTATCAGATAGCCATCTGCTTTTTGTCTAATTTTCTCCACCCTGTCAATGTTCTAAAAAGTGGACAGAGTTTAGAGGGAGGAGTGGAGCAACCCACATTCCAATTGACTGACTATAATTTTGCCTCATTTTAACATAAAACTACGCTAGAAGATGGCAATCTGGCATTAATTTTAGGTATGTGGTCCTGGCTCTTGCACAGGGTAGTGAATCTTCCTACTGGCTCAGTCAGAATCCCTCTGTGTACGTCTGTGCAGGTTACCATGGCTGTGATTCTTACAGAACTTAAAAGGCCGGCACAGGCGGTGGCATGCTGCCTGAGTATTTTATCTTAGATTTTGAACATTCAGACATATCCAGCTTTGCTATCTCCATCAAAATGTAGTAGCAAAAGAATTATGCCTATGATTAGGAAATTTGTTCGATATGCATCAGGCATTTAAGGGCTACGTCTCCAGATGATGTTTTTCTTGACATGAAAATCAAATATTGAAGATTTTAATGAAGAGATGCCTGGTGCTGGAACATTTTTCCTTCTTGTGCTATTTCTAATGAGTGGTATTTAGCCACTTGCTCCTGGCACTTGTGTTCATCTGGATTCCGATGAGACACCGCTAATACACTTCCCTGCTCCCAGTATGATGTTAGATCAAAATGTAGTGCCAGCTCATGAATGGATTGAGCGCTGCATTATTGTGGGTGCAACATAAACCTCTTGTGCAAACCAGTTTTGCTTACGGTAATTGGATCTTCTAGGTCCAGTTTCTTTTCCTGTTGCCATTCTATCACAACAGTTTCCGTTGTGCCATCTGGATCTCTCTGGTGCACCAACGTCACTTCTCCATGCTGTACAACAGCTGATCACCTGGATTAAGGTCTTCGAGGATCCACATAAGATATGGGCTGCCTAAGATGAGCCAAACGAGTCTACACCTCTTATTGAATTTTGTACATTTTAAACAGTTCACGTTTAATTATGAAACTCTGGTTTCAAGGTAAGTGTCCTAAAGTACTGGTCTCTTTTACTCTTGTCTTGAAGGGCTTTTCTAGTGTTTAATGCTAGGATATGCCCCCAAAGGCCAATCGGTGTGGATCTTAGAAGGGCACATGACATTATAGTCAATGGGCACCCAAATAGCCATCCGGGAAAAGTTGAGCAATGCTTGACTATACAACATGGAGTAGTGTTGCTCCACTGCGATTTTCTCAAACAGTTGATGGGTGTTCTACAAGTCAGTCCGCCACCGATCGACACTGAGGACATATCCTAGTAATTAGTCACTGTAGCTTACTTTGAGACAAGGCTTTAGACGAAGGATTTTTTGAAAATCGCACTTTAGGACAAATCCCGATAAAAGAAAATGTCATCTTATTCTAGATACAGAGCATGTGAAATCAGCGGGATGGCTAATAAATGTACAGATGACAATAATGACCACAGGATGGGTCAGTAATTGTTATTCATGTAGTAGTCCTGCTATTTATACATGTACCAGAGACATCATTGACCTTGCTCGGCAGTTGACACTCGCTGATGAATCGGCCGGCGTGCCTTAACAATGGAATCCGAAGTTTTCAGGGAAGCTTGTACAAACACCATCTGTGAAGGGATCCCATGCTGGGAAACGCAGCCTGGTAAATCATCTTGTGCTTCCTACAAGTGAGGTGACTGCGCAGAACCAAATCCAGCAGTGAGTATTCAGTATGTCAGACTGCTAGTTAGGTCGGATATGACCCTGAACTGAGCGTCAGCAGACTGCACAGAGTTTATGGGAGAGAATTCACATGGAACGCTTGTTTAGTAATAGTTTCAAATGTAAATACTTGGAATAACTTTGCATTTTAGGATAATAACTTGGAAGAGGAGTCTAAAAAATCATGTTAACTAGTTCTTCCTTTATTACAATCCAGCTATGAGTCCTACAAGTGTCTCTGTAAGCCTCGGCAGCTAGAAAACGAGGCAGATAGTGACCTGGACGTTGGATCAATAAAAAAAACAGCAAAAAATAAACATATAAATCTCTAACAATTACCAATAAAGCAGCCGTATATAAAGATAAATGGGATTAAAGGGGTACTCCAACAGAAACTTTTTTTCAAAACTCAGGAAATGTAATATACCGTAGTTAAAAAGGAGATACTATGACTGTGCCAAGCAAATTGCAAGAAGTCCAACCATTTTGCATTTTTTGTGACTTGCAGTAACCTTGATTTCGCAATGCTACTTCATTCACCTGCATGGCGCTTCATTTCACAGCGACACCTAGCAAACTGGTTTCCATCTAGGCCCGGTTTAATTTTAATAAAGTCCCTAATTTTGGAATCGTGTCCATAATCAGTTGCCTATCACTTTGGAGGACCAAACATGTCTGAACATAGATAATGCAATAATTCCAGTGGACGCCATGCAATACCTAATGTCTCCTGTGGAGGTGCTGTAGGAAAATAAAGCACTCACTGTCAACTCAACAGAATGTCATCCTCCTGTGATCATTTTTTTTGGTAGGTCCTTCTTTATTAAGGGATTGTCCAAAGTGTACAGCCCGGTTAAATAAGCGAGCCGCAAAGCTTTGCTACGTTAAGATGAATAGAGCGTCCATTTTACAGAGACCAAAGTGATAAAGCACTGGTTATTTTAATGTATTGTAGTCAGGATCACAGAATATTTTATTGGCCTGGAGACTAATGAGAAAAAAGACAAAAAGCGCTGTCTATGTTTCTATCACGAAGATGTAAGACCCCCGGCAAGGTTGTAATACAGTTAGGGCCAGAAATATTTGGACAGTGACACAAGTTTTGTTATTTTAGCTGTTTACAAAAACATGTTCAGAAATACAATTATATATATAATATGGGCTGAAAGTGCACACTCCCAGCTGCAATATGATAGTTTCCACATCCAAATCGGAGAAAGGGTTTAGGAATCATAGCTCTGTAATGCATAGCGTCCTCTTTTTCAAGGGACCAAAAGTAATTGGACAATGGACTCTAAGGGCTGCAATTAACTCTGAAGGCGTCTCCCTCGTTAACCTGTAATCAATGAAGTAGTTAAAAGGTCAGGGGTGGATTCCAGGTGTGTGGTTTTGCATTTGGAAGCTGTTGCTGTGAGCAGACAACATGCGGTCAAAGGAACTCTCAATTGAGGTGAAGCAGAACATCCTGAGGCAGAAAAAAATGATAAAATCCATCAGAGAGATAGCAGACATGCTTGGAGTAGCAAAATCAACAGTTGGGTACATTCTGAGAAAAAAGGAATTGACTGGTGAGCTTGGGAACTCAAAAAGGTCTGGGCGTCCACGGATGACAACAGTGGTGGATGATCGCCGCATACTTAATTTGGTGAAGAAGAACCCGTTCACAACATCAACTGAAGTCCAGAACACTCTCAGTGAAGTAGGTGTATCTGTCTCTAAGTCAACAGTAAAGAGAAGACTCCATGACAGTAAATACAAAGGGTTCACATCTAGATGCAAACCATTCATCAATACCAAAAATAGACAGGCCAGAGTTAAATTTGCAGAAAAACACCTCAAGAAGCCAGCTCAGTTCTGGAAAAGTATTCTATGGACAGATGAGACAAAGATCAACCTGTACCAGAATGATGGGAAGAAAAAAGTTTGGAGAAGAAAGGGAACGGCACATGATCCAAGGCACACCACATCCTCTGTAAAACATGGTGGAGGCAACGTGATGGCATGGGCATGCATGGCTTTCAATGGCACTGGGTCACTTGTGTTTATTGATGACATAAGAGCAGACAAGAGTAGCCGGATGAATTCTGAAGTGTACCGGGATATACTTTCAGCCCAGATTCAGCCAAATGCTGCAAAGTTGATTGGACGGCGCTTCATAGTACAGATGGACAATGACCCCAAGCATACAGCCAAAGCTACCCAGGAGTTCATGAGTGCCAAAAAGTGGAACATTCTGCAATGGCCAAGTCAATCTCCAGATCTAAACCCAATTGAGCATGCATTTCACTTGCTCAAATCCAGACTTAAGACGGAAAGACCCACAAACAAGCAAGACTTGAAGGCTGCGGCTGTAAAGGCCTGGCAAAGCATTAAGAAGGAGGAAACCCAGCGTTTGGTGATGTCCATGGGTTCCAGACTTAAGGCAGTGATTGCCTTCAAAGGATTTGCAACAAAATATTGAAAATAAAAATATTTTGATTGGGTTATGTTTATTTGTCCAATTACTTTTGACCTCCTAAAATGTGGAGTGTTTGTAAAGAAATGTGTACAATTCCTACATTTTCTATCAGATATTTTTGTTCAACCCTTCAAATTAAACGTTACAATCTGCACTTGAATTCTGTTGTAGAGGTTTCATTTCAAATCCAATGTGGTGGCATGCAGAGCCCAACTCGCGAAAATTGTGTCACTGTCCAAATATTTCTGGCCCTAACTGTAAATCATGGGAGGCAGAGTTTTGTCCATCCTGACAGCATGGTTCTTTTGGAAATATGATAGTAATGTGAGGTTCCTTCCGTGGACCTCGAGGCAGTTTAGTTCCCTTGCTCAGGTTGAACACAACGTGGGTGGTGAAGACTAGACAAATTGTAAGAGAAAAATGCAAGCGCAATACGAAGATGATTTGTATTCCGCAATGGTCTTCCATTTTTACACAAGCAGTAGTATCTCAGTCCATTCTGTTAGACATTATAAATTATACCTAGTGAAATGCCAACTCATCAAGGTGGCAGGTAATTTTTTTGGGGGGACTGATTGATTTTTTTGATACCACAAGTTCTGTTATCAGTTCCTGGAGCTGCTGAGTCTGATCCAAATATGATTTTATGAACCATGTGTAAGAGTCTATTGAACCGTCACAGTATCATTCCCGTTGGATAATTGACTTCCATAAATCACATTTAAATACTTCTATAAGACACTCAATCAAAAGTATTAGGACTACTAGATTCATAGTCCGTCAGAGAGGGACATTTCGCATTGTGCGTCGCTGTATATTAAATATTCACACTGTGAAATTCAACCATGATTCTGTTCGTCACAGTAAAAAAAAAAAATGATTTTCCCAACATAAAATCTTTATAACTGGCTAATAGTAAAGGACACAAAGCATAATAATAGAAATATTGCAATTAAATTATCGTATTTGAAATTGCAGTACAGGTCAGTGATGGTGCTCTATACCAGCGAGGAAAAGTTAGAACATCGTTTAGAAAAATCCAAGGCAGGCCTAGAAAAATAGGAGATCTCATGGAGTCTTGGCAAAGTTGGCAAATGACCCAACAATTGCTGCAAAATGCTCTAAAGACCTCCCAAAAAGCATGTGCTGGAACACTTTGCCATCAGATTGTTCTCCATTGTGCAGAAACACATGGCCTGTGAAAATGGCATGGTAATTCAAAAGCTTGGGGTTTCATCTTAAGCGTATGAAAAATAACTCCTCACTTAGCAGTTTCCCCCTTATTTGCCACGGTAAACAGCAACTGCTGTATCTAAGAAGTTTAACACATGGAGAGATGTCTGCAAAGAGTAAAATAAAAGTGATGGCTCTTGAAATTGTGCTGTTATTGGGGTTAAAGAGAATCCGTCAGCAGGTTTTTGCTATGTAATCCGACAACATCATGATGTAGTTGCTGAGACTCTGATTCCAGCGATGTATCACTTAGTTTACTGGGCGTAACAGGTGTGATAAAATCACAGTTTTCTCTGTTGCAGATCTAGCAGAGCTCGAAATACTGAGCTCTGTGTAACCCCACCCACAGCACTGATTGGCTGCTTTCTGTTTTCATTAAATAGTGAAGAAGAGCTGCTAATCAGTGCTGGGGTGTGGTTGGACCAGGAGGCACAAGGCCAGTTGTCCTGTTGTGACGATCTTCTTATGATAAAACACTGATTGTATTGAAACAGGCAAACACAGCCCAGTAGGTAAAACATCTCTGACATCAGTCTTTGCCCCTACATGTTGCCCTAAGTTTACATAGCAAAAATCTAAACAGTCAAAAAAAAATCTAAATGTTTCACATTGGTGTAATTATATCTAATAATTGTGTAGCATAAAAAACAAGGCAGAATTGGTGTTTTTCCTTCCAAAAAAGCTTAAACAATTAAATGAATAATTTATATGTTTTATTAAAAAAAAGTGCAAAAATTAATGCCACATACAAAGTAGGTCTTTATCTCTAATACTCTATATATAGAGTGCTTTATGTTAGGAGTTTTTGATATTCCTACACTTCACATTCTCAATTCTTCATATGTTCTTTCCCTTAGAGTAACATGTGCATATATTATTAGTAGTCTTCTGGGCTGAGCAGCCATTACCATTGATTAAAAAAGGAATACATCCATCTTCGGAGAAGCAACGTGCAGCTGGTGTCATTATGGCTACTGCATTGGCAGGTAGGATGGCCCGCAGAGAAAGCAACCATATAAGCCAAATAGCCATGAAATATCCACTTTTTATTACTTTTGACAACAAGCCTTTAATGGAGAACTCTGAGCACTGCAGTCTTCTTAGTGCACAGCAGATGGAAAGGAACAGAACACAAGGATTCTTTTTTCTTTTCTTGAATCCTTGCAAAAAAAAAAAAGCATAGAAAATAATATTCACCTTACCAATCCCCTGCCGCTACTTTGCTGACTCTTTCCTAGCCCCCAACAGGCCTCAGTTCTTCCCACTCGAGTGATGACACTTCTACATGAATGTTCCCCAAAAATTTGAAAGGTGGCAAATACATTTCCATAAATTTGGAAATCTTGTAATTGTTTGGAAAATACAAGAGGAGAAGAGAAGAGAAAGATGACCCAACTGAGCATAAGAGCTTAGACTCTACAGAAGAGAGAGAGAGGATCCCACTGACCATAATAGCTAACGCTATACAGGAGAGAGAAGACCCCACTGACCATAAGAGCTTACACTCTACAGGAGAGAGAGGACCCCACTGACCATAAGAGCTTACACTCTACAGGAGAGAGAGGACCCCACTGACCATAAGAGCTTACACTCTACAGGAGAGAGAGAGGACCACACTGACCATAAGCTTACACTCTACAGAAGAGAGAGGACCCCACTGACCATAAGAGCTTACACTCTACAGGAGAGAGAGAGGACCACACTGACCATAAGAGCTTACACTCTACAGGAGAGAGGACCCCACTGACCATAATAGCTTACACTCTACAGGTGAGAGAAGACCTCACTGATCATAAGAGCTTACACTCTACAGGAGAGAGAGACATCTCCGCTGACCATAAGAGCTTACACTCTACAGGAGAGAGGACCCCAGTGACCATAAGAGGTTACACTCTACAGGAGAGAGAGGACCCCAGTGACCATAAGAGCTTACACTCTACAGGAGAGAGAGACATCTCCGCTGACCATAAGAGCTTACACTCTACAGGAGAGAGAGAGGACCCCACTGACCATAAGAGCTAACACTCTACAGGAGAGAGGACCCCACTGACCATAAGAGGTTACACTCTACAGAAGAGAGAGAGAGGATCCCATTGACCGACCATAATAGCTAACGCTATACAGGAGAGAGAAGACCCCACTGACCATAAGAGTTTACACTCTACAGGAGAGAGAAGACCTCACTGATCATAAGAGCTTACACTCTACAGGAGAGACAGACATCTCCGCTGACCATAAGAGCTTACACTCTACAGGAGAGAGGATCCCACTGACCATAAGAGATTACAATCTACAGGAGAGAGAGGACCCCACTGACCATAAGAGCTTACACTCTACAGGAGAGAGAGGATCCCACTGACCATAAGAGCTTACACTCTACAGGGGAGAGAGGACCCCACTGACCATAAGAGCTTACACTCTACAGGAGAGAGCGGACCCCACTGACCATAAGAGCTTACACTCTACAGGAGAGAGAGGACCTCACTGACCATAAAAGCTTACACTCTACAGGAGAGAGAGGACCTCACTTAACATAAGAGCTTACACTCTACAGGAGAGAGAAGACCCCACTGACCATAAGAGCTTACACTCTACAGGAGAGAGAGGACCCCACTGACCATAAGAGCTTACACTCTACAGGAGAGAGAGGACCCCACTGACCATAAGAGCTTACACTCTACAGGAGAGAGAGGACCTCACTGACCATAAGAGCTAACACTCTACAGGAGAGAGAGGACCCCGCTGACCATAAGAGCTTACACTCTACAAAGAGAGAGAGGACCCCACTGACCATAAGAGCTTACATTCTACAGAAGAGAGAGGACCCCGCTGACCATAAGAGCTTACACTCTACAAGAGAGAGAGGACCCCGCTGACCATAAGAGCTTACACTCTACAAGAGAGAGAGGACCTCACTGACCATAAGAGCTTACACTGTACAAGAGAGAGAGGACCCCACTGACCATAAGAGCTTACACTCTACAGGAGAGAGAGGATCCCACTGACCATAAGAGCTTACACTCTACAGGAGAGAGAGGACCCCACTGACCATAAGAGCTTACACTCTACAGGAGAGAGGACCTCACTGACCATAAGAGCTTACACTCTACAGGAGAGAGAGGACCCCACTGACCATAAGAGCTTACTCTCTACAGGAGAGAGAGAGGACTCCACTTACCATAAGAGCTTACATTCTACAGGAGAGAGGACCCCACTGACCATAAGAGCTTACACTCTACAGGAGAGAGAGGACCCCACTGACCATAAGAGCTTACACTCTACAAGAGAGAGAGGACCCCACTGACCATATGAGCTTACACTCTACAGGAGAGAGAGGACCACACTGACCATAAGAGCTTACACTCTACAGGAGAGAGAGGACACCACTGACCATAAGAGCTTACACTTTACAGGAGAGAGAGGACCTCACTGACCATAAGAGCTTACACTCTACAGGAGAGAGAGGACCTCTCTGTCCATAAGAGCTTACAATCTACAAGAGAGAGAGGACTCCACTGAACATAAGAGCTTACACTCTACAGGAGAGAGAGAGAGAGATATCTTCGCTGACCATTAGAGCTTACACACTAAACAAGAGGGAGACTTACCTAGCACCTTTGGAGATGGAGAATGACTTGTACAAACTGTTCTCCGCTGGGAACTGCTGATTTCTGATGAACCAGTTACTGACCACGACTGTTCAAGATATGATGAATTGATCCATAAATTTCATACCTGCAGGGCAATATGGGAAGTCCAGCTTGGCAAGGCAAAATGACATTAGCCCACTCTTTGATTCTTCAGCAGTGTGGGAAATGATGCCGAGAAAGTTTTTTTTTTTTTTGCAAACCACAAATCATTTCTCAAAATGTTTGAATTCTCATGGAACGCAAATTTTATGAAATGCAATTTTAACTTGATCATCCGCTGATTGATCCTCTCATCTCTACATGTGAGCTCTGCAGCCAATCACTGTCCTCAGAGGTGACCTCAGTAGTGTCACATTCCAGTGACTGCGGTTATTACTTATTTCTCCAGGACATCGCCGGTCCCTGGAAAAAACAGAGAATGGTTAGGGATGTGGAAAGCATCAGCAAACCAGTGGCAAAAGATTGTTAAGTTAGATATTACTTCTGACGATATTTTATAGCATAACTCCACAAAGTTTAGATGGATAATTCTGGTTGCATGGAATAACTTGCTGCCATGCGCAAAGTGACAGCTATTGTAAATGCAAATCTTATCTTTCAATTACGCTGCCTAATTAATGAGACAATCTTTTGGAAAGGAGCAAATGGAGACTATATCTGACCATTGCAACCAGTTTTACTGGAAACCATGTTGCTCTCGATCAGCGTTAAGTTCTTTAACCATAATGTGAATAACCAGTAAAAATAAAACTGGAGAACAAAACCCCCTTCCTCAACTAACCTTTTCCTAACCTGACCCACTTCCTATAAAAAATAATTCTGTTTGTTCTTTCGCGACACAAAGAAATCACAAAATCCCTCTAACAGGTCTACATAGAAAAAGCATCTGTTGTTACCTCCCGCAGACCGGCATCTCCACAGCAACCGTGGAGACCTTACAGATGGAGCACATGTCGAACACATTACAACCCTGACCCAAGGTTAAAGAGGATTGTATAAGTCCAGAGCAAGGCCTCACTGAACAAAAGCTAATGTGGCTTTCTTTTCAGAAATAAGAAACAGGAACACTGACTTTCTGAAATGTTAAAGTTACCGTTAGTCCATCTCAATAGTACAAGATGCTTTGATAAACTGATGGTTCCCATATAAAGCCAAAAGTGGAAGTAGATTCATTTAGAAAAAAAATTCCTTAAGGGGAGAAGGACTCTAAACATGGACTACAGTTTAATCATCTTCGACAAAAAAGGATTTTAAAGCATGGATTTTAAATAAGTATTCACAGCGCTGTGCAAAAGTTTTACGCAAGTGTGTGAAAAATGCTGCCAAGTAAGAATGTTTTTAAATTATAGTTATTAATTGTTCTTTTGTCTATCAATTAGCAAAATGCAAAGTAAATGAACTCGAGAATTGAAAATCAATAATTGGTGTGACCACCCTTTGCCTTCATCAATCCTTCTAGGTACTTATCTCTTACGCACAGTGTCATGGCTCGACTCAAAAGTTCAATCTGGTGACCCAAGGCGGTAGGTCGGTTCCCCTCTTTGTTGGACCACAGCCTGTGTTGTCTCTGTCCAATTGCAGATCATGCTGTCATCTCCACCATGACAGATCAGCTCTCCACCCTCCTGTCAAGATCACATCTCACCACTTGCATGCTTGACCCGCACCGTCTCACCTCATCCCTAACCTCGTCACAGTCTTCATCCCAACCCTAACACACCTCTTCAACCTCTCACATACAAATGGTGTCTTTCCCTCATACTTTGAACATGCCTCGATCACACCCATCCTGAAAAAGCCCTCCCTCGACCCATCCTCTGTGTCTAGCTATCGCCCAATATCTCTTCTCCCTTATGCTTTAAAACTACTGGAGCAGCATGTCCATCTTAAACTGTCCTCCTACCTCTCCTCCTGCTACCTCTTTGACCAGATACAATCTGGCTTCCAACCGCATCACTCAACTGAAACCGCCAAGAGCAAGCAAACACTCCTCTGTCCTCCTTCTCCTGACCCATTTGTACTGCCTTCAACACTGTGGACCATTCCCTCCTGCTACAGATTCTCTCATCTCTTGGCATCACTGACTTAGCCCTATCCTGGATCTCGTCATAACTGACAGACCGAACATTCAATGTCTCCCTCTCCAACACCACCTCCTCAACTCGCCCCTTGTCTGTTGGTGTTCCTTAGGGTCTAGGACCCCTATTCTTCTCCATCTACATCTTTGGCCTTGGACAGCTCATAGAATCCCACAGTTTGCAGTATCATCTCTACGCCGATGACAGGCAG
This sequence comes from Ranitomeya imitator, assembly GCF_032444005.1. Classification (NCBI taxonomy): domain Eukaryota; kingdom Metazoa; phylum Chordata; class Amphibia; order Anura; family Dendrobatidae; genus Ranitomeya; species Ranitomeya imitator. Next base: position 199,817,167 of record NC_091288.1, read on the forward strand.
ATCTACCTATCCGGACCTGACCTCACCTCCTTACTCACTAAAATCCCACACTATATGTCTGCTATCGCAGCATTCTTTTCTGCACGCTTTCTAAAACTGAACATGGACAAAACAGAATTAATCATCTTTCCCCATCTCACTCTACCCCTCCACCAGACCTATCCATCAATGTCAATGGCTGCTCACTTTCCCCACTCCCACATGCTTGGTGCCTCAGGGGGATCCTCGACCACAAAAACGCTAGTGCACGCCCTTATCATCTCCCAACTTGACTACTGCAACCTCCTACTCTATGGCCTCCCCTCTAGCACTCTGGCACCACTCCAATCCATCCTTCACTCTGCTGCCTGACTAATCTACCTGTTTCCCTGCTATTCTATGCCAAGCCCTTCACTGGCTTCCTATTGTCCAGAGATTCTGGAGCGCCCCATCAGGGTAAGGGGTTACTCGGTTACTTGCGGTTCACAGGGGGATGTCACGGTGGCTGACCCGGTCCATGGCCCTGGGACATCCGTATAAAAGGGAAAGGTCTTTAAAAGGATAAGGTTTATGTTTGTGATGCCACCTGTGGTATTCGGTCAGGGTGACCGACGCTGCTTTAAGGGGTCCGCTGGGGTGATGTTATGGCAGCTAGATGGTATACCTTCCCACAGGTGAAGTATATCCCCAGGGCTTCCCAGTATGTAGATGGTGAATGGTGAATGGCACAGTGAAGAACGAGGACACAAGGTTGAAGTCTCTTTACCTTTACTGAAGACTTCAGCATCAACAGTCCAGGGCACCAGACCACAGCGCAGGCAGAGTCCAGGTGGAAATCAATAGCCTTTCCTTGCACTGTAGTGGTGTAGTCCCTTACTGCATAAGCTTCAAATAAGGTCCTCACAGATATAGTGTCTCTCTCTCTGTCCCCCATAGTCGGATAGGACAAAACCCGTATGACTGGTGGCTTGAGGCTGTTTATAGGGACTCTAGCATGCCCCAGCCTCTGAGGGGTGTCACCATGTCTCCTGGGTGTAGGTGCAGACAGGTAACATGCAATTAGCTGTCCTGCCGGTCTCTGAAGTAAGGCATAGAGGCCCTTACTACCTCGGTGTTCCGGCTACCAGAGATCTGCACCTCAGAAGAAGGCAACCTGTTCGGGGCTGGTCCCCTTCTGGTATCCTCTCCTTTGCTTTGCCTTCCTTCACGCTCGCTGCAATACAATTCTGCCTTCCAAATGTCTCTTTCTGGGAGCTGCAGCTCTTAGGGCATGCCCAGCTCCGTGGACCCTCTCCTCTGTCCTTTGACAGGAATTCACTCCTGCCAGGAACAGCTTCCCTGAAGGACTGACTGACTTTCCCTACAGACTACCAGTTATAGCTGTATGGGGAGTCACCTAGTAAATAGTATCAGAAGCTCCCCATGGTGGCCTGGAGTATGAATGTGTTGCATGTTTGTGATACCTGGATGTAGTTTTCCTTCCTTGCCTCTGAACGTAGAATCACTCTCCCCAGGACCCTGGGGCGCCACAATTACAGATCAAAACCCTTACTAGTACATACAAAGCCATCCACAACCTGTCTCCTCCATACATCTGTGACATGGTCTCCCGGTACTTACCTTCACGCAACCTTCGATCCTCACAAGATCTCCTTCTCTACTCCCCTCTTATATCTTCTTACCACAACCGCATCCAAGACATCTCCCGTGCCTCCCCATACTCTGGAACTCTCTAAGCCAACACATCAGACTCTCGCCTACCACGGAAACCTTCAAAAAGAACCTGAAGACCCACCTTTTCCAACAAGCCTACAACCTGCAGTGATCCTCAACCTACTGAATCGCTACACAACCAGCTCTACCCTCTCCTAGTGTATCCTCACCCATCCCCTGTAGACTGTGAGCCTTCGCAGGCAGGGTCCTCTCTCCTTCTGTACCTGTTAGTGCCTTGTTTTTGCTCATGTTTATTGTATTTGTCTATATTTGCCCCTTTTCACATGTAAAGCGCCATGGAATAAATGGTGCTATGAAAAATGTATAATAATAATAATTATGCTCTTTGCTTTGCTGTGTTGCTTCTATGCAGGTGTTTCCACTTCCTCATGTGGTTTGTCCTATCACATCTTGGGCGGAGATGTTTATACTCTCCTTGCACATGCAGTCTTTGCCGGCTATGTTCCAAGTTAGATGGATGTTTGGAGTCCCAGCTCCCCAGTGAAGGATTATCTTGCCTAGTTTTTCTCTATTGCTTCTCCTTTGGTTTATTTGTGTGTTCCCCTTCTCAGCTCTTTTTACCATTTTGTTACATTCAGGGTCTGGGGGTTTTTCACATGTACCGAAGGTCATTTTGGGTTCCTTTCTTTCTCTTCCGTCTTTCATTTATGACTGTGTGAACAAACATGTTTTTAGCCCTATGTCTCACCCTCTGGCTATGTGCACTACGTTCTGTTGTTGTGGTTAGGTTCACATTGCGTTAATGGGTTAACACTAGCGGACTCCATTACATGGCGAAATTGTCGCAATTAAGCCATGCAACGGATCCATTAGCGCACCCATGGACGGCAATATGCTAACGGATCTCTAGCGCATCGTTAGCACATGCCATTTTCGGCATGCGCTAGTGATGTCCCGTTAGTTTCGGACGGACCACGGGTATCTGCACTAGCGGGATCGCCAAATGCGATCCCTTTTGGGACATTGCGTTAGCGCAATCCGCTAGCGTATGCGCTAAATGGATTGCCCTAACGCAATGTGAACCTTGCCTTATACACTCTGTGGGTAGTTGAAGGTGCCATTAAGGACACTCAGGGTCAGCTGACATTTAGTTTTGGCGCCATTGCGTAACTTTAGAGTGCCAAACTCCGCAGTAATTTTAAAGTTACATGGATTTTTTTAGGTTGTAGAACCCCATTTCAAGGGGTTATTCAGGACTATATAATTGTTTTTAATATGGTCCTAAAAACTAGGTTGCTAACTACCTGCTGGCTGTACCCGGCTCCAATTTGTGCCAGCACAGAGTGGTCAAGAAGAGCTCATTCCAGCGATTGAATTGATTTAGCCAACGTCACATGAACAGAGCAGCGGCTTCTCATCCACTCTGCTCTGTTGACAAGGTATGACTGCTGACTAGTGATGAGCAAGTGTGCTCGTTACTTGAATTTTCTGAGCATGCTCAGGTGTTCTCTGAGTATTTTGGGCGTGCTCGTACATTATGTTTGTGTCGCCGCAGCTGCATGATTTGCAACTGCTAGACAGCCTGCATGCATGTGGGGGTTCCCTAACAAACAGGCAATCCCATGCATGTGTTCAGGCTGTCTAACAGCCACAAATCATGCAGCTGCGGTGTCACAAACATAATCTACGAGCACGCCCAAGATACTCGGAGAACACCCGAGCATGCTCGGAAAACTCGAGTAACGAGCACACTCGCTCATCTCTACTGCTGACCTCATACTGATTGACATCAGGCTCCCTACTGCCTAACTGCATGGAGCAAGCTGCCAATCAACATGATGTCAACAGTAATGCCCCATCGATAGAGGAGCATGGAAGAAGAAGAGCTTCTCTGTTGACGTAGAGCAGCTGAATCGCAGGCAGGAGCGGTCTGTGACATCTGTGAGCCTATGCTGGATAGAACAGACAGGTCATTGCACCTACCTGCTTGTTAGTTTTTAGACCCATAGTAAAAAACTATAATAGTCCTGGACAACTCCGCTAAGTAATATTTATTGCCTCGCAATTGTCATGAAGCTCAACATACATCTCCCATTCTGGAGAGATTATTTTTGCACCTTTTTTGGCATTTAATACAATATTTTTTATCTTATAACTGTACATCTTAAACAAAAAAAAAATACACATTTTGCTTCATTTAGACCCCATCATGGCAAAACATGATGAAACTAGCAATTTCTTTTCACAAAATACACCAGTCTCAGCATTTTCTGCTCGCAAGTCATAAGGGAGCCCAAAGAAGTTGAAAAGAATTGGCTATGGAACAATGGAAAATGCCAAAAGAACGCGCTAATTCCCAGTCCTACGGCATTAAACCCTCTGTAACACTTCCTATAACCACTTTGCAGCGCTAATATTACTTATATCAATCCTGCTAAAGCTCCTTCTTTTTTTCCTGAAAGTGCTCCCCCGGCCTCTTACTGATGCAACAAAATGCAAAGCGAGAACAAACTGCGGTAATATACCGCTATACACATCCCTCTTACAGTCAACGCGGAAACTTTTATAGGCACAGATCTGAATTTATTAAAATATCCTCTACATGAACTTTGGGAGGGAAACTATTTGTTTATTCTCGGGCCAATGCAAATAATGAAATTGGAAAAGACAATATTTTCGCAGTGTTTTGTTGAGTTCCCCACTTTCGGCATTCACTCTGTATTTGGTTTTTCCCTAATTAACTAGATTGAGTCCATTTCTGGAGCCTTCAGCTCATTAAAGTCCTTAATTACATAAAAGTGGAGTTGCTTTGCCATTCATTGCATCCTGTATAGTCTTCTCAGTGATTAGTTCTATAATTGTCACTTTGAAAGGACAATTAAAAATGTTTAAAGACGTCTTATCGGCGCGCTGAAGAGGGGGCCATTAAATAATGGGTGTCCGGGTATGACACAATGTTCAAGATGTCGCCACTTGTATGTTTAACGTCCCTGGAGGTTTCTCTTTGACGGATGGTTCACTGCAAATCTTTATTATTTTGTCAGCCCACTAAACGTATTGAATTATTATTTTCTTTTTTTTTACAGATCAGAGACATACGAGGTATGACTAAAAATTAAAGGGACAGATCCAGAGGTTACAGCGTTACTGAATTGTTCTTTTCAGTTCAGTCTTTAAAGAGAATCTGTCAGCGGGTTTCTGCTAAAGAATATTAGGGCAGCACAATGTAGGGGCTGAGATCCTGATTCCAGTGATGTATCACTTACTAGACTGGTTGATGCAGTTTTTGATAGACTCCCTCTTTGTTGCAGAAGTGGTCGCAATGTTGAGCTGTGTATAACTCCGCCCATACCACTGATTGGCTTCTTCCTGCTAGCAAGCTGCCAATCATTGGTGGAGTCGGGGTTACATAGATTAGCAGGACTGCATGGCACCAACACTTGGTCCTCTACTGATAATCTCCTGCTGTTAAAACACTTCTTATATTGAAACTAAAGTAAGCAGCATCGTAAGTGAAAAATCCAATGAATCAGGCTCTCTGCCACTACATCATGCTGCTCTCAGATTACAAAACAATAACCTGCTGACATACTCCTTTTATATAAACATAAGAAGACAAGTAATGATTAGAGATGAGCGAATTAATTCAAAGTAAATCGAATTTCAAATCAAGCAAAATGGAGATTTCTTAGCTGCCAATTTTTGTTTGATTTCCTTTTAGGGTAGGTAAAGGGTTGAAAAAGAAAAATAATATTATACTCACCTTGTCCATTACTAGTCCTGGTGCTGCAGCTTTTTCCCCTTCTGCCCTCAACTTGCTTCCTTCCTTCTTCCAGCAGTGGTAATTTCTTCCATCTTTGCTCTTGGTAATTCTACCTCTGATGAGGCCTGAAGTAACACTGAGGTGCGACACATATCATAGCATCATGTGAGGCCTAGTTTGCCATGGATCCCCTAAATAGTGAAGATTGTCCACCTAGAGCTGGAGGGAAGAAGTGACTCTGCGGAGAACCGGTAAGGGAGCTGCGGTACCAAGGCAGGTCAGGGATGAGGTGAGTAAAGTTGGAGAGACCTCTGAGCATAATAAAAAGCTTAAACTAGCAATTCGATTCACATAAAATAAAATAGATTCAATTCAACTTTTTTGTTGAATTTGAGGAAATCTGGCAAATCAAATTCCTGCAGATTCGCTCATCTTTAATAGTAAAATCAATCCTCTGCCTCCAGGACCACTCTTCTGCTTCCAGGAGCACACCTCTGACTCCAGGACCACTCCTCTGCCTCCAGGAGCATGCCTCTGACTCCAGGATCACTCCTCTGCCTCCAGGAGCATGCCTCTGACTCCAGGATCACTCCTCTGCCTCTAGGAGCATGCCTCTGCCTCCAGGACCACTGCTCTGCCTCCAGGAGCATGCCTCTGACTCCAGGATCACTCCTCTGCCTCTAGGAGCATGCCTCTGCCTCCAGGACCACTGCTCTGCCTCCAGGAGCATGCCTCTGACTCCAGGATCCTTCCTCTGCCTCTAAGAACACGCCTCTGACTCCAGGACCACTCCTGTGCCTCCAGGACCACCCTTCTGCTTCCAGGAGCACACCTATGACTCCAGAACCACTCCTCTGCCTCCAGGAGCATGCCTCTGACTCCAGGACCACTCCTGTGCCTCCAGGACCACCCTTCTGCCTCGAGAAGCATACCTCTGACTCCAGGACCACTCCTCTGCCTCCAGGAGCATTCCTCTGACTCCGGGATCACTCTTCTGCCTCCAAGAGCACACCTCTGACTCCAGGACCACTCCTCTGCCTCCAGGAGCATGCCTGTGACTCCAGGATCACTCCTCTGCCTCTAGGAGCATGCCTCTGCCTCCAGGACCACTCCTCTGCCTCCAGGAGCATGCCTCTGACTCCAGGATCCCTCCTCTACCTCTAGGAGCATGCCTCTGACTCCAGGACCACTCCTGTGCCTCCAGGATCACCCTTCTGCCTCCAGGAGCACACGTATGACTCCAGGACCACTCCTCTGCCTCCAGGAGCATGCCTCTGACTCCAGGATCACTCCTCTGCCTCTAGGAGCATGCCTCTGCCTCCAGGACCACTCCTCTGCCTCCAGGAGCATGCCTCTGACTCCAGGATCCCTCATTTGCCTCTAGGAGCATGCATCATAAATTCATAGCCATGAGTCTGACCAGACGTGTCTGACCATCTTAGAAATTGCATTTTTAAATTGCAGTTTTTTAATTGCTATGAATTAGACTAGAATTCCATGGGGCATTTGAGCATTCATCACTGCTGTACTTTCATCATCCTCATCACCACCTGTATCCTCTAATCAAGCTGTTTTGTCTACCCACAGGTATGCTGCTGTCCATCTACTCTGCCTTTCCTGCAATGTGTGTTTATGTGAACTGCATATAATTCCCACCTGGTATGCTGCTGTCCATCTACTCTGCCTTTCCTGCAATGTGTGTTTATGTGAACTGCATATAATTCCCACCTGGTATGCTGCTGTCCATCTACTCTGCCTTTCCTGCAATGTGTGTTTATGTGAACTGCATATAATTCCCACCTGGTATGCTTTGCTTACCCATTGTTTTCTATCCATTCGTATTTCACTTCCCTTGCTTCTTGCTTGCATACCTGAGTGGCCATCTACCCCACCCCCTCTTTATGACCTGGCTTAACTGTGAACATGTGCTCTAGACACACACGCCCACATCCTCCCTCTCAGCTGTGAGCCCTTAGGTGCCCATAAATTCATAGCCATGAGTCTGACCAGACGTGTCTGACCATCTTAGAAATTGCATTTTTAAATTGCAGTTTTTTAATTGCTATGAATTAGACTAGAATTGGACTGGAATTGACTGGAAGGTAAAGGAATAGAAAACCACTATAATGTTTCGGTTTCTTTTCACATTCACCCCCATACTACTCTATTTCTTCCTATCTCCTGTAGTCCCTCCACCCAGTAAAGAACTAGTCATTTCTCCCTCCATCCTCCCCAGTCATCTCACCTCCTCCACAGAACTATTCCTCCACATACAATCCTTTCTCGCCAGGCACACACGGCCACATCATGACCTATCCAGCTCACACCTTCTAACGCTCTGTCTGCTGCTCCTCATTGCTGGCGACATATCCCCAAATCCTGGCCCTCCTCATCACATCCCCACACTCATTTCTAATCCCCTGCCACGATCCTCTACACGTCCTCGCAACCACAGTAACCTCATACCCATTCATCCTGCCCCCACTCCCCCAATTTCCCTATCTGGAGCACTATGGAACGCACGCTCTGTCTGCAATAAACTTCCATTTATCCATGACCTCTTTATCAATAACAAACTCTCCTTCCTCGGCATCACTGAAACCTGGCTCACCCCTTCTGACACAGCCTCCCCTGCGGCACTCTCTTACGGTGGCTTCCACCTTTCTCACACACCCCGCCCCAGCAGCAAGCATGGCGGAGGAGTTGGTTTTCTCCTGTCAGATAACTGCTCCTTCACCCCAATCCCACTGCCACCCTCTGTTATCCTCCCTTCCTTTAAGGTGCACTCTGTGCGCATCTACTCCCCCTCCAACCTCCAACTGGCTGTCATCTACCGTCCCCCAGGGCCAGCCACCACCTTCTTCGACCACTTCACCACCTGGCTACTCCACTTCCTCGCCGCTGACATCCCCACTATCATCATGGGCGACTTCAACATCCCCATTGACACCTCCCTCTCAGCTGCCACTAAACTTCTATCTCTCACTTCCTCCTTTGGCCTCACTCAATGGTCTTCTACAGCCACCCACAAAGATGGTCACACACTGGACCTCATTCTCACCCGCCTCTGCTCCCTATCTAACCTCTCAAACTCACCTCTTCCTCTTTCTGACCACAACCTACTTACATTCTCTTCCCTTTCCACTCCTTGTCTACAACCCCCACCCCACAAACTCTCACACCCTCGCAGAAATCTTAAACACCTTGATCTTCACTCACTCTCTGAATCTCTCCTCCCTCTCACAGACATAAGCTCCCTACACAATGCGGATGATGCTGCCGCTCTATATAACACCACAATAGCTGCAGCTTTGGAATCTCTTGCCCCTCTCACACATACCAAAGCTCGCAAAATCAACAGACAACCCTGGCACACCAGCATGACAAAAGAACTGAGGCGAGCTTCCAGAGCTGCTGAGCGCAGATGGAAAAGATCCCACTCCATCGAGCACTTCATCGCATTCAAACAGTCCCTCACTGCTTTCAAAACCATGCTCGCCACAGCAAAACAAACCTACTTCTCATCTCTCATATCCTCCCTGTCTCACAACCCCAAACAGTTATTCAACACCTTCAACTCTCTCCTCCGTCCCCCAGCACCTCCTCCCTCCCCACTCATCTCAACTGAAGACTTCGCCTCATTTTTCAAGCAGAAAATTGAGAACATCAGAGACAATTTTAGTAAACAACCCCCAGAACCCTTCCTCCCAACTACCCAGCCCTCCACCTCCAAAACAAACTTCTCCACCATTACAGAAGACGGACTCTCCACTCTACTCTCAAGATCGCATCTCACCACCTGTGCACTTGACCCACTCCCATCCCACTTCATCCCAAACCTCACCACAGTCTTCATCCCAACCCTAACTCATCTCTTTAACCTATCACTAACAACTGGCATTTTCCCCTCAAGCTTTAAACATGCCACAATCACACCTATCCTCAAAAAGCCCTCTCTTGACCCATCCTCTGTATCTAGCTATCGCCCTATATCACTTCTCCCCTTTGCCTCAAAACTACTGGAACAACATGTCCATATTGAACTGTCCTCCCATCTATCTTCCTGCTCCTTCTTCGACCGCTTTCAATCAGGCTTCCGGTCACACCACTCCACTGAAACTGCCCTAACTAAGGTCACCAATGACCTATTAACCGCCAAGAGCAAGCGACACTACTCTGTCCTCCTCCTCCTGGACCTGTCCTCTGCCTTTGACACAGTGGACCATTCCCTGCTGCTGCAGACCCTCTCATCCCTTGGCATCACAGAATTGGCCCTATCCTGGATCTCATCATACCTAACTGACCGTAGATTCAGCGTCTCTCACTCACACACCACCTCCTCACCTCGCCCCCTATCTGTCGGAGTCCCGCAAGGTTCAGTTCTAGGACCCCTGCTCTTCTCCATCTACACCTTTGGCCTGGGACAGCTCATAGAATCTCACGGCTTTCAGTATCATCTCTATGCTGACGACACACAGATCTACATCTCTGGACCAGATATCACCTCCCTACTAACCAGAATCCCTCAATGTCTGTCTGCTATTTCATCCTTCTTCTCCACTAGATTTCTAAAACTTAACATGGACAAAACAGAATTCATCATCTTTCCCCCATCTCACGCGATCTCCCCAACGAACCTATCCATTACAGTAAACGGCTGCCCACTCTCCCCAGTCCCACAAGCCCGCTGTCTTGGGGTAATCCTTGACACTGATCTCTCCTTTAAACCACATATCCAAACCCTTTCCACTTCCTGCCGCCTCCAACTCAAAAATATTTCACGGATCCGCACATTCCTAAACCAAGAATCTGCAAAAACCCTAGTCCATGCCCTCATCATCTCCCGCCTTGACTACTGTAACCTCCTGCTCTGTGGCCTCCCCTCTAACACTCTTGCACCCCTCCAATCTATTCTAAACTCTGCTGCCCGACTAATCCACCTGTCCCCCCGCTATTCCCCGGCCTCTCCCCTCTGTCAATCCCTGCACTGGCTTCCCATCACCCAGAGACTCCAGTACAAAAGCCTAACCATGACATATAAAGCCATCCACAACCTGTCTCCTCCATACATCTGTGACCTCGTCTCCCGGTACTTTCCTGCACGCAACCTCCGATCCTCACAAGATCTCCTTCTCTACTCCCCTATTATCTCCTCTTCCCACAATCGCATACAAGATTTCTCTCGTGCATCCCCCCTACTCTGGAATGCTCTACCACAACATATCAGACTCTCGCCTACCATCGAAACCTTCAAAAAGAACCTGAAGACCCACCTCTTCCGACAAGCCTACAACCTGCAGTAACCACCGATTGACCAAACCGCTGCACGGCCAGCTCTACCCTCACCTACTGTATCCTCACCCATCCCTTGTAGATTGTGAGCCTTCGCGGGCAGGGTCCTCTCTCCTCCTGTACCAGTTGTGACTTGTATTTTTCAAGATTATTGTACTTGTTTTATTATGTATACCCCTCCTCACATGTAAAGCGCCATGGAATAAATGGCGCTATAATAATAAATAATAATAATAATAATAATCTGACTCCAGGACCACTCCTGTGCCTCCAGGACCACCCTTCTGCCTCCAGGAGCATACCTCTGACTCCAGGACCACTCCTCTGCCTCCAGGAGCATTCCTCTGACTCCAGGATCACTCTTCTGCCTCCAGGAGCACACCTCTGACTCCAGGACCACTCATCTGCCTCCAGGAGCATGCCTCTGACTCCAGGATCACTCCTCTGCCTCTAGGAGCATGCCTCTGCCTCCAGGACCACTCCTCTGCCTCCAGGAGCATGCCTCTGACTCCAGAATCCCTCATCTGCCTCTACGAGCATGTCTCTGATTCCAGGACCACTCCTGTGCCTCCAGGACCACCCTTCGGCCTCCAGGAGTACACCTCTGACTCCAGGACCACTCCTCTGCCTCCAGGAGCATTCCTCTGACTCCAGGACCACTCCTCTGCCTCCATGAGCACACCTCTGACTCCAGGACCACACCTCTGACTCCAGGACCACTCCTCTGCCTCCAGGAGCATGCCTCTGACTCCAGGATCACTCATCTTCCTCTGGGAGCATGCCTCTGCCTCCAGGTCCACTCCCGTGCCTCCAGAACCTCTAATAATGGAAGAGCTTGCAACATCTGAGGACTTAAAGGTATTCTCTCAGAAAAAAACTGACAATATAACTAAGCAAATAGCCTTGCAAGGAATATAATACCTATAAAAATAGCAACTTTACTGCACTAATCGCTGACTTCATTCTTCAAAACCTGAGGTTTAATAATATATGCTAATTAGCATGCTCGGTACACCCCCGGTGTGGCCAATACACTTAGGGTACCGTCACACAGTGAAATTTTGATCGCTACGACGGCACGATTCGTGACGTTCGAGCGATATATCTGTGACGTTCGAGCGATATCGCAATGTCTGACACGCTCCTGCGATCAGGGACCCCGCTGAGAATCGTACGTCGTAGCAGATCGTTTGAAACTTTCTTTCGTCGTCTAGTGTCCCGCTGTGGCGGCATGATTGCATGGTGTAACATATATCGTATACGATGTGCGCATAGTAACCAACGGCTTCTACATCGCACATACGTCATGAAATTATCGCTCCAGCGTCGTAGATTGCAAAGTGTGACCGCAGTCTACGACGCTGGAGCGATATTGTTACGACGCTGGAGCGTCACGGATCGTACCGTCGTAGCGATGAAAATTGCACTGTGTGACGGTACCCTTACTGTACCACTGCACCCACTAGTTTTGCATGCCCCACCTACTTCACTGGTAATTAACAGTGCTGGCTTGCCTGAGCTTTGACTGCAAACAGAGCCCCCTACAGGCAAGCTACGTCACTTTTTGCTGACCGGAGACTGTGCTTAAATCACTAGAGCTGCAATTTTTATAAGGGCTATATTCCCTACAAGACTGTGTGCTTAGTCTATTATGTCAGTTTGATCTGATAGATTCACTTGAACATAGCTCTCACTGTCCAGGCAAACACTCTCAGCACTGTCACAGTTGCCTTATGGTTCCTTTCTCTGCTGAGGCAAATTTCCTTTCTCTGCTGAGGCAAAACGCTGGCGATCCTCTAGCAATCACTCCAGCAGTCAGCTGGCTTGTCTTTAAAAAGGAAAGGTAACCAAAACAGGACATAGACTCTGATAAATCCAGGCAATTTCTTACACTTGTTGCTCGCCTTGGGTATTAATTTCAGATTTCCTAGTTAATGTGTTCCCCTTGGTGGGGAGCACACAATTCCCAGAAATGCTAATGGCCCCTCTCCAGTTGCTCCTATACGGAGCCCTACTTCTTTGCTGGAGCAGTGGCCTTTCTTGACTAGGTCCACAGGGACTGCCTCCTCATAGAGTCATAAAATGTTGGTAGGGACCTCCAGGGTCATGGTGTCCAACCCCCTGCTCAACACAAGATTCACTATCTCAGCAGGTTTCTGTCCAGCTTTTGCTTGAAGACTTCCACTGAAGGAGAACTCACCACCACGTCTAGTGGCAGCCTCTTCCACTCATTGATCACCCACACTACCAAAAGTATTTTTCTAATATCTAATGTGTATCTTTTTTCAGTTTCATTCCATTGTTTCTTGTGTTTCCATGTCCAAACAAGAATAAGGAAGATCCCTTTATGGCCTGACACTGCTTCGGTGGACCCAAAAGATATAGTCAGTCATTATCCTCCTTTTAAGGTGACTTTGTCCAAGCAAGACAAAAGTCAAAAAGAGCTGTAAGACTGCACCCTACAATTGCAATGTCTCTGTGGACATAAGGGTGCACGTCAGTACCAGGGGGTCCATCCCAGATAAAAGGTCCATATCCAGAAAGAAGAGAAGGACAGCACCACAACGGATAGTGAAAAAGCAGCTTACATTATATTCTGCCTCCTGCGGAAACATTTCGGTCAGAGGACCTTTGTCAAGCAAGAGTCATCTCTAAGACTGTGAGGATCTAAAACCACCAATCACTCATTAGTGAACCCCATCCCATCATTACTGTAAGAAAAAAACACAACTTTACATGGGTCAGATTGGGATGGCCACAGCTTTACTAAACATGAACGATACAAAACCATCCATGGCTTTTTACTTTCTATGCCCAATTGTACCTTGGTTCTTGACAAAACACAGATACTATCTGATAAACGGCCAACTGGTGTCATAAAGTTGGCCTTGTAGACCATCATTTTTTTCCATGCTAAGGACAACCCGCCAAGCCATGACAACAAATTCAGAAACGATATATAAGGATCACAAATGTAAGCTGGCACCATCTACTATCTTGCTCCCAAAATAATGGAGGCCAAGCGGGCGTTCCTCTCACCAAGCTGACAAAAGGTAAGTCCTCCCATGTAGCCCAACCTCATGCTTCTTCCTCCCTTAGCCAGCCCTAAATCAGCCTGAAGATCACTAATGAAACCAGCCTCTCATTGATCCAATTCTCCTCTTACAGCCACCGACTTTTTTATTCTGCACTGTGGTACCTACCATTTGGATTTGGACAATAAAGGTATGGTTCTTATTTGGACAGTGTCCCCTACAAGGTGCAGTTCTTGTCATTTTATTTTACTAATAGACTCCACTGTAACAGTGAAATTGAAGATATTACTGAAAGGTTAAATACTTTGTCCTTGATGTAACATTTTCGTAGATTTGGTTTTCTGAATCTTAAATAACTTTAGTCATTTATAACTTGTAATGTCGATTTAGTAGTAAGTTACCTGTAGACTGTCTTTCATCATGCATGGATGAAGAATTTCAACAGGCAGAGAACACTTTCCGGAATATCTGTACTAGGTGGAAAAAAAGACAGATCTACAATTACAAATAATGATTTGCACAAGCACAGAACTCTTGGACCATAGCTCAAAGTAATTAGAGAAGCCAAATTTCATTTGTTCAACCATCTTCTCTCAATTTCGGAAACTCTTACTGAATGCAGGAAAAAAAAGTGCTATTCTGCATTCTTGTCATTTCACAAAAAAAGTTAGTATTCCTTATGCAGATATCTGCTTTCTTCAATAAACCGCCTTCCAAAAGACGACATTTCAAAGCCGGCGAACACTACGTGCTGTGGCTTTTATACACTAGTGCCAGACATTATGTATATGACCCATTTCATCTTGACTAAGTGTTAGGTTATGTGCACACAGAGTTTTTGAAGCAGAAACTAAGTGGAAACTTTCCAAATCCTACTCACAAAAATTGAAACTGCTCAAAAACGTGAAGTTATTTTCTTTGTTTCTGCTCCAAAAACTGTGCACATGCCTTTAGGCCTATATTGTCACCGAGTTTTTTCAAACAGTTTTTAGCGCAAAAACTAAAGTGAAATTTTCCAAGGTTATATACACACAATGATTTTTTCAGTTGGATTCCGCCTGGAATGGGCCTTGATAACAGCAGCAAAAGTCACCGGCATCGGAACTACTCAAAGAATGATGGTGAAGCTGTAGGCAAAGAAACCTTAGGAAAACGATGGGCATGATCCTGAAGCGGCTTTGCCTTTAAAATCTCAGAAGTGCTGGTACCTAAAACATGCACGTAGCCCGAATATTCCTCAAAACTCTTCAAAAAGTCTAGTTTCTGCTTAGTCTCTGCTCTACAAAAGATTCACTGTGCACAAAATCTAAGATTATGATCACATGGAGTCTTTTTGCAGAGTTTCCAGGCCAAAAACTGAGCAACATCTGAGCAAGTTTTTGAGTTTTGAGTTGTCAAGCCTCTGTTTTAAGACTTCCATTGAAGGAGAACTCACCACCTCACATGGCAGCCTGTTCCACTCATTAATCACTCTCACTGTCAAATAGGTTTTTCTAATATCTAATTTCTATCTTCTCCCTTTCAGTTTCATTCCACTGTTTTTCGTGTCTCCATGTGAAAATGAGATTAACAATGATCCCTCTATACTGTGACACTGTGACAGCCCTTTAGATATTTGTAGACAGCTACTAAGTCTCCTCTTAGCCTTTTTTTGCAAACTAAACCTTCCCAGATCCTTTAACCATTCCTCATAAAACATACTTTGCAGTCCACTCGCCAACATTTAAAAAAAAGACTTTCAGTCCAGTTTTTCAATGTCTTTTTTTTAAAATGTGGTGCCCAGAACTAGACACAGTATTCCAGATGAGGCCTGACCAAGGAGGAGTAGAGGGAGATAATGACTTCACGTGATCTAGACTCTATGCTTTTCTTAATACATCCTAGAACTGTGTTTGCCTTTTTTGCTGAAGCATCACACTGTTGACTCATGTGCAGTCTGTGATCTATTAGTATTCCCAAGTCTTTTTCACACATACTGTTTCTTAGTTCTATTCCTCCCATTCGGGAGATTTCAAATATTTGAAAATATGGGTGATGTTCGCTGGGTTTGTGTCAGTGCGATTTTATTTTCAACGTGTTTCAAATGCAGATTCGGAGCTTTGAATAATTAAAACTAAGCTCCAACCCTTCTAAAGACATGATGAAAAATGAATTAGCGCAGCACTTTGGATCTAATAATGACATAGACTCAAAGGTTGGACTTTCACTTTATAGCTTTTCCATGCATGATGCCCCAGAGATAGACTGTAATTCCTCCACTGATTCCAGCCTTTGGTTATACAAGTTGCCAGATGCGTTCGATTTTATGAGAATTTCCGGGTGTCACATAAATTTACTCATAATAAAGCTGGTCTGACAACAATTTGTGTATTTCAATCTCTGTCCATGCTGAGTTTTTTTTTTTTACCCTCCAATAAGCTCAATAAATAATAAAAAAAAAGACGAAAACATTGTGGTCTGTGAGGCGCGGATGGATAAATGTGCAACATTAAAAGGAATAAATTGCATCAGTTCAGCTCCAAATAACAGATTACAAACAGATGACATTCTCAGCAGGAAGGCGGTTTGATGGCAGGTACGGCAGCCTCGCCAACTAATGGCTTTTCTTCTGTAAAATTAGGCCTTGTTATCTCGTTGTCAATTTTATTTTAATATACATCTGAAACCCTTGGAATACAAATCTTGCTCGTCCGCCAGTCAGTCCCTGGCGTGATGAGGATGGCAGGGGAACACTTATTTGGGCATGGCTCTGCATATAAAGGGCTGTGCCAGATTGTAAAGTCTCTCGGTTAGCGATGTAATTATGGATACTGAATACAAAAATAATGAGCGCGGTAGAATGGACGAAAGCCATCTGAGTTCTAAGACGATGCCTCAGACCAAGGAGCTGGATTGATTTGGAAAACCATCTGACTCGCATAATGACAAGATTGCTCCTGTGTGGTCTGAGTTTAATGCTCAGTATTACTGGTTTGGAAGACATTCCTGTTGCAATCAAGGCTCCCATTTGTAAGATTTCGCACGCCGCCTCCAGCAGGGAGGTGGTTAATGGTGCAAATCCACTGCACCGTTTGTGAAAATGTTTCATTGCCACATAACTGGAGGTGATTTTATTTCTTGCATGGTTGGATGGAGCTGTATGTTTTGAACTTTCTACTTAGTTTATAACTGTGAAATAAAGATTGTCATACTCCTTCCGTCAATGGCAATGCTATTCCGCATCTTGATCATTCATCGTAGGCGGTTTCGTTCTTGCACTGAGTTTGGTCAGAGGTAAATATTGAGGTTTAACTACTTTAAGGCCGGTTTCACACAGCCTTCCTGATATTTCTGGTACCGGAAAAAAAAATAACAGAGATATCAATGTCCGTGTGTAATACTTGAGGCACACGTGTACCGCATCAGTACCAAATGTACTGGCGCCTGGGAAGCAGTGGTACTGTTAGCGCTGTTCCCTGGCACCAGGTGCTGAACACCACTCTCATCATTGTCTCCTGCTCATGCCGTGAGAATGTTGAGAGTTAAATTCAACTGATAACAGCGTGATCAGGCGGCGGCAGATAGAAGTAGTCATCAGCCGGAGCCTGTGCTATCAATAAATAAATTTAAAAACAGCATGGGTTCCCCTGTATTTTTGATAACCAGGAAGGCAAAACTGACAGTTGTGGGCTGAAACCCTCAGCTGTCAGTGTTAGTAAGGCTGCTCGAGCAGGGGAGAATGATGCGAGCGGTCTTCAGCACCCAGCGCCGGGGAACAGCTCTAACTGTAACGCTGTTTCCCTGGCACCACTATGTGTCACACTGATGACACACGGATGTCACCTGTGTATGATTAGTGTGCACATGTGCAGGACACTTTGGGGCGTGTGCAGCTGTTAAAAAAATGGACATGTCAACTAATTTTGCACGTGGACACGTGGACTGTGGAAACACACTGACATGTGCACAGATCCATTCTCTTGAATGGGTCTATGTGAGTGTCTCTGGCACGTGTGAAAGCTAACCACACGTATCGGACACGCTAACATCTGAAAGAGCTCTAAGACTGGACCAACTTTTTCTATCCACGACTAGAGATGAACAAACAGAAACTTAAAAGTCCAGGATTCATACTGGACAGTTAGTGTCCGGTGCTAAAAGTCGAACACGGAGTAGTGCCGGAGGTCCGTTGCAAAGTTCGGAGTTCCGGGGAAAAAGAGAGAGAGAGATTTTTTTTTCTGCTGCAAAGTTTGGGTACCTATTGTTTTCAATGAGGTTTGGGTTCATGTTCAAGTTCGGGTACAGTTCTGGTACCCAAACCGAACTTTGGAATAAAGTTTGGGTCATGTACCAGAACCTGAAGTTCCAAGTTCCGCCATTTGGGGTAGGCCATATATTTTTTAAGCTTCCTGATTTGCAGAGTAGAGCAGCATAATCAGAGAAAAGGGGTTCCGAATAGTAGTAAAGCTATTAATAAAACTTCCTTTAATGGCGTACGGGCGGTAACACAACTTTTGTAGAAAAAATATTTAGTAAAAAAATTGCTGAAAAAAAAAACAGAGAAAGACAAACTTATATAAAATTGTATTACTAAAACTTTTCTTTGCCTGCATTATTACGTAAGTGGTGAAGGCGCTATAGCTTTTCCTTTTTCCACTGACGTTCAAATACTTGATGCCTTTGTCCCATGGGGCAGTAGAACGTACCACGCGTAAGAAAGATGTGCTGTATATCAGGGTACTTCACCGCTGGTTACCTTGGCAACCGGAATCAAGTTGAAAAGTTCTTTAGAGTTTTGCCAGCAAGTATCAGTTTGTTTCTATATTGTGCTTTACTGTTTTCAATCTTTTTTCCGACATCTTAGGATCGATAGATAGATAATAGATAGATAATAGATAATAGTGAATAGATAAATAATAGATAGATAATAGATAATAGTGAATAGATAGATAATAGATAGAAACATAGATAATAGAGAATAGATAGATAGATAGAAAATAGATAATAGGTTGATAGATAGATAATAGATAGATAGATAGATAGGTAGATAGATAGATATGTATAGATAGATCGATAAAAATGACACAGTCCAGTCTTCCTACATAGAAACGTGAAGGCTTCCTACAAATTATTTCAGTATTTGCTGGCGCTCCACATCCTAGCCTCTGAGACTGTCCTCCAGATGCGCCCTCTCCGTATGAAGAAGTGGAATATATCATTAGGTGGCCTGAACACTAATGACATTCTGGATAAGATTAAGCCCCATCACTCATTATAATGTATTTTATCTGGTTCTTCTCCATCATACATCACCCCAGTAATGGCATCCCTGTTATACATCACCGGGGTTACTGCACTAACAATGCACGCTATTCGTAGCACGGTGCCGGACATGTCTGAGAGCTAGCATGATAAATAGATGGACACGAAGATATAATGGGCACTGGGAACACGTTCTCCTAAGAAGTAGGACAAATGAAAGGGATACAGGAGCCTGGACTGACACCAGAATTAAAATGAGGGAATATATGAGGGGTATTTAAGACAGGGAGCATGGCAGGAAATATGATTTGTTAAATGACAATGAATCACACCAAATTTCATATAGCCTTATTTATTACCTTAGCACTATCATGGCAAACGGCGAAATGTGCGGGCGTGAAATGTGCGGGGGCGAAACATCCTGGGGGCCAAATGCTGGGGATGAAATGTTCGCGGGCAAAATGTACAAACATCCAGTGGTGAACTGCTGGGGGTGAACTGCCGGGGGCGAAACATCCTAGGGGCCAAATGCTGGGGATGAAATGTGCGGGGGCGAAATGTACCCAAGGGCGAACTGCTGGGGGCGAACTGCTGGGGGCAAAATGTGCGGGTATGAAATGTGCGGGGGTGAAACATCCTGGGGGCCAAATGCTAGGGATGAAATGTTCGGGGGCGAAATGTACCCATGGGCAAACTGCTGGGGGCAAAATGTGTGGGGGTGAAATGTACCCAGGTGCGAACTGCTGGGGGCGAACTGCTGGGGGCAAAACATCCAAATCCCATAGCAAACATCCCCTGCAATAGAAAACAGGTGAGAGCTTAGACCTGACTTAACCCCTTTACCCCCAAGGGTGGTTTGCACGTTAATGACCGGGCCAATTTTTTTACAATTCTAACCACTGTCCCTTTATGAGGTTCTAACTCTGGAACGCTTCAACGGATCCCAGTGATTCTGACATTGTTTTCTTGTGACATATTGTACTTCATGATAGTGGTAGCATTTCTTTGATATTACTTGTGTTTATTTGTGAAAAAAACTGAAATTTGGGGAAAATTTCACAATTTTCCAACTTTGAATTTTAATGCCCTTAAATCACAGAGATACGTTACACAAAATACTTACTAAGTAAAATTTCCCACATGTCTACTGTACATCAGCACAATTTCGGAACCCAATTTTCTTTGTTAGGAGGTTATAAGGGTTAAAAGTTGACCAGCGATTTCTCATTTTTACAACAGCATTTTTTTTTAGGGACCACATCACATTTGAAGTCACTTTCAGGGGTCTATATGATAGAAAATACACAAAAGTGACACCATTCTAAAAACTGCACCCCTCAAGGTACTCAAAACCATATTCAAGAAGTTTATTAACCCTTCAGGTGTTTCACAGGAAGTTTTGAAATTTTTGCTGATACCCCATATGTGGGGGGGAACTACCATTTGAGCGCATGGCAGAGCTCGAAAGGGAAGGAGCGCTGTTTTGGAATGTAGACTTTGATGGAATAGTCTGCGGGAGTCACGTTACATTTGAAGAGCCCCTGATGTACCAAAACAGTAGAAACCCCTCAGAAGTGACCACATATTGGAAACTAGACCCCCTAGGAACTTATCTAGATGTGTTGTGAAAACTTTGAACCCTCAAGTGTGTCACTAAAGTTTATAAAGCAGAGTCGTGAAATTAAAAAAAAACATTTTTCCCACAAAAATGATTTTTTAGAACCCCAATTTTTATTTTAACAAGGGTAATTGGTAGTGTTGAGCGATACCTTCCGATATCGGAAAGTATCGGTATCGGATAGGATCGGCCGATATTCAAAAAATATCGGATATCGCCGATACCGATACCCGATCCCAATGCAAGTCAATGGGACCAAAATATCGGAATTAAAATAAACCCTTTCTTGCCTTGTAGGTTCATTCTACATGAAGGAAAACAACTAAGAATAATGCCGGATGTATTTGGGGAGGTGGCGGAGACATTAAAGTCATAGAGGTTTATCCCAATCAAATAGAATAGCATGTTTTTTGTTTTTTTTTTAAGACGTTCGGAGTGACAAAGATATTGACTATGTAAATTTTTTTTTTATTTTGTCAGATATTGATGTTTCACTATTCCACGCCCTTCCCCTTCTTTTTTTTCTTTTTTTTTTTCTTTTCCCACACTTTCATCTTCATCATCATCAGCATCTTTGACATCAACTTCTTCTTCACCTTATTCATCTTCTTCTTCATCCTTTACCTTTTTTTTTTTTTTTTTGATTACATTCTTCATATTCATTTTATTCAACTATTATTATTCTTCCTATTCTACATATTCTTTTTATTCCACTGTTATTATTCTTCCTATTCTACTTCTTCATCATATTCTCATTTGTGACAGGCATTCCCGTAGTTGTTATCTATAAAAGTTGGAAGATTACACCTTCCGTTCTGCCAGTCACAAAAGTTACATTTGTCCGCGTTCAGTTTGGCCTGCAGCATCAGGCTTTATCCAGGGGCACCACGAGGAGGAACAGACTCACCCCCATACACTGCTTAGTCTTCTTCTGCATATAATTTAGATAATATCTTTTGCTCTGATATTAAGTCTTATGCTTAATGTTCTTCTGCTCTTTGTTCTGCAGCCTCTTGTTCTTCTGCTTCTCGGTCTTCCATGTCGTCGTCTCCAGGGTCGTCGTCTCCAGTGTCGTCGTCTCCGCCGTCGTCATCGGGGTGGTCTTCCGGGTCGTCGTCGTCGTCGTCATCGGGGTGGTCTTCCGGGTCGTCGACTTTAGGGTCTTCAACTTGGAAATGTAGCAGAAGGTACAAGAGGGCTGAGAAAATGCCAAGAACCAGCTGATGGAACTGGAACTCGGATGGCTACCCGAAGGTTCAAGAGCCTATGGAACTACCGAGGACCAGCTGACGTTACTGGAACCCGGTTACTAAGCAGGAGGTACCCGTGCTAAAAAGCACTACCAAGGACCGCCTGACGTTGGCGGAACTCGGATACCCAGAAGGAGGCACCTAAGCCAAAGGCTCTGCCCGGAACCAGCTGACGGTACTGGAACCAGGATGGGGAGCAGAAGGTACAAGAGCAAAAGACACTGCCGAGAACCAGCTGACGGTACTGGAACCCGGATGGGTAGCCGAAGGGCCAAGAGCCAATGGAACTACCGAGGACCAGCTGACGTTACTGGAACCCGGTTACTAAGCAGGAGGTACCCATGCCCGAAAGCACTACCAAGGACCACCTGACGTTGGTGGAACTTGGATACCCAGAAGGAGGCACCTAAGCCAAAGGCTCTGCCCGGAACCAGCTGACGGTACTGGAACCAGGATGGGGAGCAGAAGGTACAAGAGCAAAAGACACTGCCGAGAACCATCTGACGGTGCTGGAACCAGGTGGTGGACCTGAAGGTCCATAGGAGAGGAGAGAAAAGCTAGGCCGCGAGGCAGCCGCAGTTACCGAACCCCAACAGTCTTACAGGGGGAGCTGGGCCTACTGGCACTACAGAACCAGCCTTGACTACCAGTTCACGCAGCCCACATAGGAAGCTCCTAAACTGGAGGCACCCTGGAGTTGGCTAACCCGACCGCAACACGACGGGTCAAGCATAGGCGTCTCAGCGAGTTTGACACAACCCGGAAACAGCTGACGGTGCTGAAACCAGGTTTGGCACGAGGGAGTACCTGTGACAAAAACACTGCGAGAACCAGCTGGCGGTGCTGGAACCCAGATGCGTTGCCCCAGTGTGCAATAGCCAATGGCACGACCGAGGACCAGCTGGCGGTGCTGGAACCCGGTTACTAAGCTGTAGGTGCCTGCGCTTAAAAGCACTACCAAGGACCGCCTGGCGTTGGCGGAACTCGGATACCCAGGAGGAGGCACCTAAGCCAAAGGCTCGGCCCGGAACCAGCTGACGGTGCTGGAACCAGGAGGTGGACCCGAAGGCCCACAGGAGAGGAGAGAACAGCTAGGCCGCGAGGCAGCCGCAGTTACCGAACCCCAACAGTCCTACAGGGGGAGCTGGGCCTACTGGCACTACAGAACCAGCCTTGACTACCAGTTCACGCAGCCCACATAGGAAGCTCCTAAACTGGAGGCACCCTGGAGTTGACTAACCCGACTGCACCACGACGGGGCAAGCATAGGCGTCTCAGTGAGCTTGACACAACCCGGAAACAGCTGACGGTGCTGAGACCAGGCTTGGCACGAGGGAGTACCTGTGTCAAGAACACTGCCGAGAACCAGCTGGCGGTGCTGGAAACCAGATGCGTTGCCCCAGTGTGCAAGAGCCAATGGCACGACCGAGGACCAGCTGGCGGTGCTGGAACCCGGTTACTAAGCTGTAGGTGCCCGCGCTTAAAAGCACTACCAAGGACCGCCTGACGTTGGCGGAACTCGGATACCCAGGAGGAGGCACCTAAGCCAAAGGCTCGGCCTGGAACCAGCTGACGGTGCTGGAACCAGGTGGTGGACCCGAAGGCCCACAGGAGAGGAGAGAACAGCTAGGCCGCGAGGCAGCCGCAGTTACCGAACCCCAACAGTCCTACAGGGGGAGCTGGGCCTACTGGCACTACAGAACCAGCCTTGACTACCAGTTCACACAGCCCACATAGGAAGCTCCTAAACTGGAGGCACCCTGGAGTTGGCTAACCCGACCGCACCACGACGGGGCAAGCATAGGCGTCTCAGTGAGCTTGACACAACCCGGAAACAGCTGACGGTGCTGAAACCAGGCTTGGCACGAGGGAGTACCTGTGTCAAGAACACTGCCGAGAACCAGCTGGCGGTGCTGGAACCCAGATGCGTTGCCCCAGTGTGCAAGAGCCAATGGCACGACCGAGGACCAGCTGGCGGTGCTGGAACCCGGTTACTAAGCTGTAGGTGCCCGCGCTTAAAAGCACTACCAAGGACCGCCTGACGTTGGCGGAACTCGGATACCCAGGAGGAGGCACCTAAGCCAAAGGCTTGGCCTGGAACCAGCTGACGGTGCTGGAACCAGGTGGTAGACCCCAAGGCCCACAGGAGAGGAGAGAACAGCTAGGCCGCGAGGCAGCCGCAGTTACCGAACCCCAACAGTCCTACAGGGGGAGCTGGGCCTACTGGCACTACAGAACCAGCCTTGACTACCAGTTCACGCAGCCCACATAGGAAGCTCCTAAACTGGAGGCACCCTGGAGTTGGCTAACCCGACCGCACCACGACGGGGCAAGCATAGGCGTCTCAGCGAGTTTGACACAACCCGGAAACAGCTGACGGTGCTGAAACCAGGTTTGGCACGAGGGAGTACCTGTGACAAAAACACTGCCGAGAACCAGCTGGCGGTGCTGGAACCCAGATGCGTTGCCCCAGTGTGCAAGAGCCAATGGCACGACCGAGGACCAGCTGACGGTGCTTAAACCCGGTTACTAAGCTGTAGGTGCCCGCGCTTAAAAGCACTACCAAGGACCGCCTGACGTTGGCGGAACTCGGATACCCAGGAGGAGGCACCTAAGCCAAAGGCTCGGCCTGGAACCAGCTGACGGTGCTGGAACCAGGTGGTGGACCCGAAGGCCCACAGGAGAGGAGAGAACAGCTAGGCCGCGAGGCAGCCGCAGTTACCGAACCCCAACAGCCCTACAGGGGGAGCTGGGCCTACTGGCACTACAGAACCAGCCTTGACTACCAGTTCACGCAGCCCACAAAGGAAGCTCCTAAACTGGAGGCACTCTGGAGTTGGCTAACCCGACCGCACCACGACGGGGCAAGCATAGGCGTCTCAGCGAGTTTGACACAACCCGGAAACAGCTGACGGTGCTGAAACCAGGTTTGGCACGAGGGAGTACCTGTGACAAAAACACTGCCGAGAACCAGCTGGCGGTGCTGGAACCCAGATGCGTTGCCCCAGTGTGCAAGAGCCAATGGCACGACCGAGGACCAGCTGACGGTGCTGGAACCCGGTTACTAAGCTGTAGGTGCCCGCGATTAAAAGCACTACCAAGGACCGCCTGACGTTGGCGGAACTCGGATACCCAGGAGGAGGCACCTAAGCCAAAGGCTCGGCCTGGAACCAGCTGACGGTGCTGGAACCAGGTGGTGGACCCGAAGGCCCACTGGAGAGGAGAGAACAGCTAGGCCACGAGGCAGCCGCAGTTACCGAACCCCAACAGTCCTACAGGGGGAGCTGGGCCAACTGGCACTACAGAACCAGCCTTGACTACCAATTCACGCAGCCCACATAGGAAGCTCCTAAACTGGAGGCACCCTGGAGTTGGCTAACCCGACCGCACCACGACGGGGCAAGCATAGGGGTCTCAGTGAGCTTGACACAACCCGGAAACAGCTGACGGTGCTGAAACCAGGCTTGGCACGAGGGAGTACCTGTGTCAAGAACACTGCCGAGAACCAGCTGGCGGTGCTGGAACCCAGATGCGTTGCCCCAGTGTGCAAGAGCCAATGGCACGACCGAGGACCAGCTGGCGGTGCTGGAACCCGGTTACTAAGCTGTAGGTGCCCGCGCTTAAAAGCACTACCAAGGACCGCCTGACGTTGGCGGAACTCGGATACCCAGGAGGAGGCAACTAAGCCAAAGGCTCGGCCTGGAACCAGCTGACGGTGCTGGAACCAGGTGGTGGACCCCAAGGCCCACAGGAGAGGAGAGAACAGCTAGGCCGCGAGGCAGCCGCAGTTACCGAACCCCAACAGTCCTACAGGGGGAGCTGGGCCTACTGGCACTACAGAACCAGCCTTGACTACCAGTTCACGCAGCCCACATAGGAAGCTCCTAAACTGGAGGCACCCTGGAGTTGGCTAACCCGACCGCACCACGACGGGGCAAGCATAGGCGTCTCAGTGAGCTTGACACAACCCGGAAACAGCTGACGATGCTGAAACCAGGCTTGGCACGAGGGAGTACCTGTGTCAAGAACACTGCCGAGAACCAGCTGGCGGTGCTGGAAACCAGATGCGTTGCCCCAGTGTGCAAGAGCCAATGGCACGACCGAGGACCAGCTGGCGGTGCTAGAACCCGGTTACTAAGCTGTAGGTGCCCGCGCTTAAAAGCACTACCAAGGACCGCCTGACGTTGGCGGAACTCGGATACCCAGGAGGAGGCACCTAAGCCAAAGGCTCGGCCTGGAACCAGCTGACGGTGCTGGAACCAGGTGGTGGACCCGAAGGCCCACAGGAGAGGAGAGAACAGCTAGGCCGCGAGGCAGCCGCAGTTACCGAACCCCAACAGTCCTACAGGGGGAGCTGGGCCTACTGGCACTACAGAACCAGCCTTGACTACCAATTCACGCAGCCCACATAGGAAGCTCCTAAATTGGAGGCACCCTGGAGTTGGCTAACCCGACCGCACCACGACGGGGCAAGCATAGGCGTCTCAGTGAGCTTGACACAACCCGGAAACAGCTGACGGTGCTGAAACCAGGCTTGGCACGAGGGAGTACCTGTGTCAAGAACACTGCCGAGAACCAGCTGGCGGTGCTGGAACCCAGATGCGTTGCCCCAGTGTGCAAGAGCCAATGGCACGACCGAGGACCAGCTGGCGGTGCTGGAACCCGGTTACTAAGCTGTAGGTGCCCGCGCTTAAAAGCACTACCAAGGACCGCCTGACGTTGGCGGAACTCGGATACCCAGGAGGAGGCACCTAAGCCAAAGGCTCGGCCTGGAACCAGCTGACGGTGCTGGAACCAGGTGGTGGACCCCAAGGCCCACAGGAGAGGAGAGAACAGCTAGGCCGCGAGGCAGCCGCAGTTACCGAACCCCAACAGTCCTACAGGGGGAGCTGGGCCTACTGGCACTACAGAACCAGCCTTGACTACCAGTTCACGCAGCCCACATAGGAAGCTCCTAAACTGGAGGCACCCTGGAGTTGGCTAACCCGACCGCACCACGACGGGGCAAGCATAGGCGTCTCAGCGAGTTTGACACAACCCGGAAACAGCTGACGGTGCTGAAACCAGGTTTGGCACGAGGGAGTACCTGTGACAAAAACACTGCCGAGAACCAGCTGGCGGTGCTGGAACCCAGATGCGTTGCCCCAGTGTGCAAGAGCCAATGGCACGACCGAGGACCAGCTGACGGTGCTGGAACCCGGTTACTAAGCTGTAGGTGCCCGCGCTTAAAAGCACTACCAAGGACCGCCTGACGTTGGCGGAACTCGGATACCCAGGAGGAGGCACCTAAGCCAAAGGCTCAGCCTGGAACCAGCTGACGGTGCTGGAACCAGGTGGTGGACCCGAAGGCCCACAGGAGAGGAGAGAACAGCTAGGCCGCGAGGCAGCCGCAGTTACCGAACCCCAACAGTCCTACAGGGGGAGCTGGGCCTACTGGCACTACAGAACCAGCCTTGACTACCAGTTCACGCAGCCCACATAGGAAGCTCCTAAACTGGAGGCACCCTGGAGTTGGCTAACCCGACCGCACCACGACGGGGCAAGCATAGGCGTCTCAGCGAGTTTGACACAACCCGGAAACAGCTGACGGTGCTGAAACCAGGTTTGGCACGAGGGAGTACCTGTGACAAAAACACTGCCGAGAACCAGCTGGCGGTGCTGGAACCCAGATGCGTTGCCCCAGTGTGCAAGAGCCAATGGCACGACCCAGGACCAGCTGACGGTGCTGGAACCCGGTTACTAAGCTGTAGGTGCCCGCGCTTAAAAGCACTACCAAGGACCGCCTGACGTTGGCGGAACTCGGATACCCAGGAGGAGGCACCTAAGCCAAAGGCTCGGCCTGGAACCAGCTGACGGTGCTGGAACCAGGTGGTGGACCCGAAGGCCCACAGGAGAGGAGAGAACAGCTAGGCCGCGAGGCAGCCGCAGTTACCGAACCCCAACAGTCCTACAGGGGGAGCTGGGCCTACTGGCACTACAGAACCAGCCTTGACTACCAGTTCACGCAGCCCACATAGGAAGCTCCTAAACTGGAGGCACCCTGGAGTTGGCTAACCCGACCGCACCACGACGGGGCAAGCATAGGCGTCTCAGCGAGTTTGACACAACCCGGAAACAGCTGACGGTGCTGAAACCAGGTTTGGCACGAGGGAGTACCTGTGACAAAAACACTGCCGAGAACCAGCTGGCGGTGCTGGAACCCAGATGCGTTGCCCCAGTGTGCAAGAGCCAATGGCACGACCGAGGACCAGCTGACGGTGCTGGAACCCGGTTACTAAGCTGTAGGTGCCCGCGCTTAAAAGCACTACCAAGGACCGCCTGACGTTGGCGGAACTCGGATACCCAGGAGGAGGCACCTAAGCCAAAGGCTCAGCCTGGAACCAGCTGACGGTGCTGGAACCAGGTGGTGGACCCGAAGGCCCACAGGAGAGGAGAGAACAGCTAGGCCGCGAGGCAGCCGCAGTTACCGAACCCCAACAGTCCTACAGGGGGAGCTGGGCCTACTGGCACTACAGAACCAGCCTTGACTACCAGTTCACGCAGCCCACATAGGAAGCTCCTAAACTGGAGGCACCCTGGAGTTGGCTAACCCGACCGCACCACGACGGGGCAAGCATAGGCGTCTCAGTGAGCTTGACACTACCCGGAAACAGCTGACGGTGCTGGAACCAGGTTTGGCACGAGGGAGTATCAGTGACAAAAACACTGCCGAGAACCAGCTGGCGGTGCTGGAACCCAGATGCGTTGCCTATTAAAGATTGTCTTCATAGAGCCCCAACTAGCGGTGCTGGAGCAAAGGGTAAGCAGGGGAAGCAGAGTGTAGGCCGAAGCCTGCACTGGAGGCAGCTTTGTGTCAGCGTTGCGTTTGCAGGACACTTTGCCGGCTACACAGTGTGGGAACAGCTGGCGTTGCTGAACCCCACTAACACAATGGCGGGTGTTTTTCTCTGTGCAGCTAGCACTTGCGGGCAAAAACTTGCGATGTTAGAGCCCGTGGTGAAGCAGGAGGAGGAGGAGAGGAGCAGAGTGTAGGCCGAAGCCTAGTTGAACCAATTTCAAAGGAAACCTTTAACCCCCCCTCAGGTGTTACAAACTACAAGAGACACACCTTGTGCAGTATTAATGCTGCACAAGTGAAAGGTTGCTCTATTAATTTGTCTACTTGCACACGCTGAATGAAAGACGTACACAATTTAGCCCATTCTACAGTCAAACTGTAGTGGATGCGTGACTTGGCTTTTTAAGGAGACGCAGCACAGGTGTCCCAAATAACGCCTTGGTGCTTGGCGCAGCTTCCTGAGCGTTGTTATTTGCTGTACAGGAGTCTGCGCTCTTGTGTTATCCCTTGGCAATGCCCTGTTAGAGCTGCCCGTCTTATGACCTCATTTCATGTTGGCCGGTGCGGTTAACGATGGCCATAAATCCCAGACCCACAGTGCCTTTTCATAAAGTCACACTGCGGTGCTGGGATTCGTGGCCTTGAGCAGTAAATATTTTGGCCGCTCACACACGTCCTTACACCTGCTTCAGACTGGGCGGCCTCTGCTGATCCCTTTTCGCATGCCGCGGCCATGAGGCTGCACAGTCTGAAGAAGGCGGAAGGAGATGACTTAAGACAGGCGAAGATATGCACTGCTCGTGCCCATCAATCACACCCTCGCAGTCAAAATAAGTAAGACAACGAGGAGCATTGTTTCAGGCAGGGCGGACGCACAGGCGCAACAAGCCAACCAATGATGTCAGAAGACGGGCAGCGCTACCAAGGGGGGTGCTGCGTATCATTAGAAAGGAAAGTCACACCTCAGGGACAGTGGAATGGTCTCTAATGAGACACATTTTGTACGTGTTGAGTTCCACGTGGGCAAGGAGAAAAAGTCAGCCACCTTGTACAAATGCAGCAGTACTGCTGTACAAGGTGGCTGTTATACATAGAAACACCTGGGGGGGTGGGGCCAGGTTCCCTTTAATTTCAGTTCATGTGCCTGCGTGGCGTTTGCAGGTCACGTTGCCGGCTACACAGCAGGGGAACAGCTGGCGGTGCTGAACCCCACTGACACATTGGCTGGTGTTTTTCTCTGTGCAGCTAGCACTTCCGGGCAGAAACTGGAGGTGTTTGAGCCCAGGGTCAGCAGGAGGAGGAGAGGAGCAGAGTGTAGGCCGAAGCCTGCACTGGTGGCAGCTTTTGGTCAGTTGTGCCAGCGTGGCTTGTGCTGGACACGATGCCGGCTACACAGCGGGGGAACAGCTGGCGGTGCTGAACCCCACTGACACATTGACTGGTGTTTTTCTCTGTGCAGCTAGCACTTCCAGGCTACAACTGGCGGTGTTATAGCCCAGGGTCAGCAGGAGGAGGAGAGGAGCAGAGTGTAGGCCGAAGCCTAGTTGAACCAATTTCAAAGGTAACCTTTAACCCCCCCTCAGGTGTTGCAAGGTACAAGAGCCACACCTTGAACTGCATTAATGATGCACAAGTCAAAGGTTGCTCTCTTAATTTTGCTCCTTGCACACGCTGAATAAAACACGTACACTATTTAGCCCATTATACTGTCAAACAGTAGTGGAGGCGTGACTTGTCTTTTTAAGGAGACGCAGCACAGGTGTACAAATTTACACCTAGGTGCTGGGCGCAGATTCCTTACCGTTGTTATTTGCAGTACAGGAAACTGCGCTCTTGTGTTATCCCTTGGCAATACCCTGTTAGTGCAGGCCGTCTCATGACCTCATTTCATGTTGGCCGGTGCGGTTAACGATGGCCATAAATCCCAGACCCACAGTGCCTTTTCCTAAAGTCACACTGCGGTGCTGGGATTCGTGGCCTTGTGCAGTAAATATGTCCGCCGCTCACACATGTCCTTACACCTGCTTCAGACTGGGCGGCCTCAGCTGATCCCTTATCGCATGCCGCGGCCATGAGGCCGCACAGTCAGAAGAAGGCGGAAGGAGGGGAGTGAAGACAGGGGAACATATGCACTGCTCGTGCCCATCAATCACACCCTCGCAGTCAAAATATATGAGACAACGAGGGGCGTTGTGTCGGGCAGGGCGGACGCACAGGCACAGCCAGCGAACCAATGATGTCAGAAGACGGGCAGCGCTAACAATGGGGGTGCTGCGTGTCATTAGAAAGGAAAGTCACACCTCAGGGACAGTGGAATGGTCTCTAATGAGACACATTTTGTACGTGTTGAGTTCCACGTGGGCAAGGAGAAAAAATCAGCCACCTTGTAAAAATGCAGCAGTACTGCTGTACAAGGTGGCTGTTATACATAGAAACACCTGGGGGGGTGGGGCCAGGTTCCCTTTAATTTCAGTTCATGTGCCTGCGTGGCGTTTGCAGGTCACGTTGCCGGCTACACAGCAGGGGAACAGCTGGCGGTGCTGAACCCCACTGACACATTGGCTGGTGTTTTTCTCTGTGCAGCTAGCACTTCCGGGCAGAAACTGGAGGTGTTTGAGCCCAGGGTCAGCAGGAGGAGGAGAGGAGCAGAGTGTAGGCCGAAGCCTGCACTGGTGGCAGCTTTTGGTCTGTTGTGCCAGCGTGGCTTGTGCTGGACACGATGCCGGCTACACAGCGGGGGAACAGCTGGCGGTGCTGAACCCCACTGACACAATGGTGGGTGTTTTTCTCTGTGCAGCTAGCATGTCCGGGCAGAAACTGGCGGTGTTTGAGCCCAGGGTCAGCAGGAGGAGGAGAGGAGCAGAGTGTAGGCCGAAGCCTGCACTGGTGGCAGCTTTTGGTCGGTTGTGCCAGCGTGGCTTGTGCTGGACACGATGTCGGCTACACAGCAGGGGAACAGCTGGCGGTGCTGAACCCCACTAACACATTGGCTGGTGTTTTTCTCTGTGCAGCTAGCAGTTCCGGGCAAAAACTAGCGGTGTTTGAGCCCAGGGTCAGCAGGAGAGGAGCAGAGTGTAGGCCGAAGCCTAGTTGAACCAATTTCAAAGGTTACCTTTAACCCCCCCTCAGGTGTTGCAAGGTACAAGAGCCACACCTTGTGCAGCATTAATGCTGCACAAGTAAAAGGTTGCTCTATTTAATTTTCTCCTTGCACACGCTGAATAAAACACGTACACTATTTAGCCCACTATACTGTCAAACAGTAGTGGAGGCGTGACTTGTCTTTTTAAGGAGATGCAGCACAGGTGTCAAAATTTACACCTAGCTGCTGGGCGCAGATTCCTGAGCGTTGTTATTTGCTGTACAGGAGTCTGCGCTATTGTGATCCTTTGGTCATGCGCTGTGAGCGCTTCCTGTCTTCTGACCTCATTTCATGTCGGCCGTTGCGGTTAGCGATGGACATGAATCCCAGACCCACAGTGTGTTTTCAAAAAATCACACTGCGTGGCTGGGATTCGTGGCCTTGTGCAGTAAATATGTTTGACACTCACACATGTCCTTACACCAGCTTCAGACTGGGCGGCCTCATCTGATCCCTTATCGCCTGCCGCGGCCATGAGGACACCCAGTCTGAAGAAGGCGGAAGGAGATGAGTGAACACAGGCAAACATATGCACTGCACATGCCCATCAATCACACCCTCGCTGTCCAAAAAAATAAGACACCGAGGGGTGTTGTTTCGAGCAGGGCAGACGCACAGGCGCAGCCAGCTAACCAATGATGTCAAAAGACTGGCAGCGCTAACAAGGGTGGTGCTGCGTATCATTAGAAAGGAAAGTCACACCTCAGGGACAGTGGAATGGTCTCAATGAGACACATTTTGTACGTGTTGAGTTCCACGTGGGCAAAGAGAAAAAGTCAGCCACCTTGTACAAATGCAGCAGTACTGCTGTACAAGGTGGCTGTTGTACATAGAAACACCTGGGGGTGGGGGGCAGGCTCCCTTCAATTTCAGTTCATGTGCCTGCGTGGCGTTTGCAGGTCACGTTGCAAGCTACACAGCAGGGGAACAGCTGGCGTTGCTGAACCCCACTGACACATTGACTGGTGTTTTTCTCTGTGCAGCTCGCATGTCCGGGCAAAAACTGGCGGTGTTAGAGCCCAGGGTCAGCAGGAGGAGGAAAGGAGCAATGTGTAGGCCGAAGCCTGCACTGGTGGCAGCTTTTGGTCGGTTGTGCCAGCGTGGCTTGTGCTGGACACGATGCAAGCTACACAGCAGGGGAACAGCTGGCGTTGCTGAACCCCACTGACACATTGACTGGTGTTTTTCTCTGTGCAGATCGCATGTCCGGGCAAAAACTGGCGGTGTTAGAGCCCAGGGTCAGCAGGAGGAGGAGAGGAGCAGAGTGTAGGCCGAAGCCTAGTTGAACAAATTTCAAAGGTTACCTTTAACCCCCCCTCAGGTGTTGCAAGGTACAAGAGCCACACCTTGTGCAGCATTAATGCTGCACAAGTAAAAGGTTGCTCTATTTAGTTTGCTCCTTGCACACGCTGTATAAAACACGTACACTATTTAGCCCATTATACTGTCAAACAGTTGTGGAGGCGTTACTTGTCTTTTTAAAGAGACGCAGCACAGGTGTCAAAATTTGCACCTAGGTACTGGGCGCAGATTCCTGAGCGTTGTTATTTGCTGTACAGGAGTCTGCGCTATTGTGATCCCTTGGCCATGCGCTGTGAGCGCTTCCTGTCTTCTGACCTCATTTCATGTCGGCCGTTGCGGTTAGCGATGGACATGAATCCCAGACCCACAGTGTGTTTTCAAAAAATCACACTGCGTGGCTGGGATTCGTGGCCTTGTGCAGTAAATAGGTTTGCCGCTCACACATGTCCTTACACCTGCTTCAGACTGGGCGGCCTCAGCTGATCCCTTATCGCCTACCACGGCCAGGAGGCCGCACAGTCTGAAGAAGGCGGAAGGAGATGAGTTAAGACAGGCGAACATATGCACTGCTCGTGCCCATAAACCACACCCTCGCTGACAAAATAAATATGACAACGAGGGGCGTTGTTTCTAGCAGGGCGGATGCACAGGCGCAGCCAGCTAACCATGATGACAAAAGACGGGAAACGCTACCAAGGGGGGTGCTGCGTATCATTAGAAAGGAAAGTCACACCTCAGGGACAGTGAAATGGTCTCAATGAGACACATTTTGTACGTGTTGAGTTCCACGTGGGCAAGGAGAAAAAGTCAGCCACCTTGTACAAATGCAGCAGTACTGCTGTACTAGGTGTCTGTTATACATAGAAACACCTGGGGGGGTGGGGCCAGGTTCCCTTTAATTTCAGTTCATGTGCCTGCGTGGCGTTTGCAGGTCACGTTGCCGGCTACACAGCAGGGGAACAGCTGGCGGTGCTGAACCCCACTAACACATTGGCTGGTGTTTTTCTCTGTGCAGCTAGCACTTCCGGGCAAAAACTAGCGGTGTTTGAGCCCAGGGTCAGCAGGAGGAGGAGAGGAGCAGAGTGTAGGCCGAAGCCTGCACTGGTGGCAGCTTTTGTTCTGTTGTGCCAGCGTGGCTTGTGCTGGACACGTTGCCGACTACAAAGCAGGGGAACAGCTGGCGGTGCTGAACCCCACTGACACATCACCTAGTGTTTTTTCTGTGTAGACAACACTTCCAGGTGGCAACTGACAGTGTTGAAACCCAGGGAATCAAAGAGGAGCAGAGTGTAGGCCGAAGCCTGCAGTGGAGCAAGTTGAAAGGGAACCTTTAACCCCCCCCCAGGCATTTGTTGCTGATAGAGCCATCTTGTACAGCAGTAATACTGCACATGGAAAATGGTGGCTCCGAAAATTATGCTCCTTGCAAACGCTGAAGTACACACTCATATAATGTGTCCCCTCACACCGTCAAACCATCCCGGAAGTGGGACTTTCCTTTGTAATGTGACACAGCACAGCCGTCATTCCAACCCCCTTGGTGCCGGGCGCCACCTCCTCAACGTTGTTTGGTTCTGTCACGGAGCCCGCGCTGTAATGTTATCCCTTGGCCATGCACAGTTAGCGGTGCCCGTCTTCTGACATCATATAGGTGTCAGGCTGGCAGTGCCTGTGCATCCAAGCTGCCCTAGATCCAACCTTGCAGTGTCATCTAATGTAGTCCCACTGCGGGCCAGGGATCCATGGGCATGCGCAGTGCATATCATCGCCTCTCACTCACCTCCTTCCTGCTTCTTCAGACTGTGCGGCGTCACGGCCGTGGCATGCTATTAGGGATCAGCTGACGCCGCCTAGTCTGAAGAAGCGTGAAGAAGGGGAGTGAGAGGCTAGTATATGCACTGCGCATGGCCATGGATACCAGGCCCACTGTGGGATCACATTAGACGACACTGCGAGGTGTGATTTCGGGCAGCGTGGACGCACAGGCGCAGCCAGGACGACAACAAATGATGTCAGAGGACGGGCAGCGCAAACTGTGCATGGCCAAGGGATAACATAACAGCGCAGGGTCCATGACGGAATCAAACAACGCTAAGGAGGCAGCGCACGGTGCCAAGGGGGTAGCAATGACGGCTGTGCTGCGTCACATTACAAAGGAAAGTCCCACATCCGGGACGGTTGGACGGTGTGAGGGGACACATTACATGAGTGTGTAGTTCAGCGTTTGCAAGGAGCATAATTTCAAGAGCGACCTTTCCCTTGTGCAGTATTAGTGCTGCACATGGTGGCTCTTTCAGTAACACACGCCTAGGGGGGGGGGGGACAGGTCCCCTTACATTTTAGTTGTGCCAGCGTGGCGGTCGCATTACACGTTGCCGGATACACAGCTGGGGATCAGCTGACGTTACTGAACCCCAATAACAGAGGAGCGACTGTTGACTGTGCACACAGCACTTCCAGGCACCAACTGGCGGTGTTAGAGCCCAGGGACAGCAGGAGGAGCAGATTGGAGGTATTGCCGCACACACAGCTGGGGATCAGCTGACGTTACTGAACCCCAATAACAGAGGAGCGACTGTTGACTGTGCACACAGCACTTCCAGGCACCAACTGGCGGTGTTAGAGCCCAGGGACAGCAGGTGGAGCAGATTGGAGGTATTGCCGCACACACAGCTGGGGATCAGCTGACGTTACTGAACCCCAATAACAGAGGAGCGACTGTTGACTGTGCACACAGCACTTCCAGGCACCAACTGGCGGTGTTAGAGCCCAGGGACAGCAGGAGGAGCAGATTGGAGGTGTTGCCGCACACACAGCTGGGGATCAGCTGACGTTACTGAACCCCAATAACAGAGGAGCGACTGTTGACTGTGCACACAGCACTTCCAGGCACCAACTGGCGGTGTTAGAGCCCAGGGACAGCAGGAGGAGCAGAGGAACAGAGTGTAGGCCGAAGCCTGATTGGAGCAAGTTGAAAGGGAACCTTTAACCCCCCCCCCAAGACGTTTGTAGCTGAAAGAGCCATCTTGTGCAGCACTAACGATGCAAAAGGAAGAGGTGGTTCTTTTAATTATGCTCCTTGCAAACACCGAAGTAAACACTAAAAATGTGTCCCCTTATACCGTTAAACCGTCCCGGAGGTGCGAATTTCCTTCGTAATGGGACACAGCACAGCTGATATTCCTATCCCCTTGGTGCCGTGCGCTGCCTCCTCAGCGTTGTTTTAAGCTGTCACGGAGCCTGCGCTGTTCTGTTAGCCCTTGGCCATGCCCAATTAGCGCTGCCTGTCTTCTGACATAATTTGGTGTCAGGCTGTTACTGCCTGTGCGTCCACGCTGCTCCAGATCCCACCTCGCAGTCTCGTCCAACGTAATCCCACTGCGGGCCTTGGAACCATGGACATGCACAGTGCATATCCTCGACTCTCACTCCCCTCCTTCCCTCTTCTTCAGACTGTGCGGTGTCACGGCCGTGGCATGCTATTAGGGATCAGCTGACGGCGCACAGTCTAAAGAAGGCGGAGGGAAATGAGCGAGAGCCCGAGGAGAAGATATGCACTGCGCATGGCCATGGATCCCAGGCCCGCAGTGTGACTCAATCAGAAGACACAGCAAGGCGGGATCTCGGGCAGCGCGGCCGCACAGGCGCAGCCAGCCTGACACCAAATTATGTCAGAAGACAGGCAGCGCAAATAGGGCATGCCCAAGGGATAACAGAACAGCGCAGGCTCCGTGACAGCTTAAAACAACGCTGAGGAGGCAGCGCATGGCACCAAGGGGGTAGGAATGACGGCTGTGCTGCGTCACATTGCGAAGGAAAGTCCCAGCTCCGGGACAGTATAACGGTATCAGTGAACACATTTTATAAGTGTTAAGTTCTGCGTGTGCAAGGAGCTAAAAAAAAAGAGCTACCTTTTCCTTGTGCAGCATTACTGCTGCACAAGATGGCTCTTTCAGTAACAAACGACGGGGGGGGGGGGGACAGGTTCCCTTACATTTAGGTTGTT
The DNA here is from genome assembly GCF_032444005.1 of Ranitomeya imitator. Lineage (NCBI taxonomy): Eukaryota > Metazoa > Chordata > Amphibia > Anura > Dendrobatidae > Ranitomeya > Ranitomeya imitator. The sequence continues at coordinate 199,854,307 of NC_091288.1, forward strand.
GTGCCAGCGTGGCGGTCGCAGGACACATTGCCGGCTACACAGCTGGGGATCAGCTGACGTTACTGAAACCCAATAACACTGGGTCGTATGTTTTTACTGTGCAGCCTGCACTTCTGAGCCGCAACTGGCGGTGTTGGAGCCCAGGAATAGCAGTTCAGGTGGTAGAAAGATGAACACAGCAGGAGACCTGGATGACACCCAATTACTTAATCAGGCAGAGGAGTGGCAAATTCCTGCGAGATCCAGGCCTGGTTCATTTTCAGGAAAGTAAGCCAGTCAACGTTATCGGAGGATAGTCGCATGCGACGGTCTGTTAGTACACCACCTGCGGCACTAAAGACACGTTCCGATAAGACACTAGCCGCAGGGCAAGCCAGCACCTCCAATGCATACTGGCTTAGCTCTGGCCATGTATCCAGCTTAGAGACCCAAAACTTGAACGGGGAAGAGCCGTCTGGGAGTACAGTAAGAGGGCAAGCAATGTAGTCTGTCACCATCTGACGGAACCGTTGCCTCCTGCTGACTGGAGCCGCCGGTGATGGTGTAGACATTTGGGGCGGGCACACAAAAGTGTGCCAGAGTTGTGCCATACTGGGCTTGCCTTGGGCAGAGGCACTGCTTCTGCTCCCTCTTTGGGCAGAGCCTCCCCCACTGCCTCGACGCACTGAGCTGCTTTGTAAAGCACTAGCAGCACTCCTCTCAGTTGGACAGGAGAAGATGATGGAATTCACCAGTGTGTCGTGGTACTCCCGCAATTTACGCTCCCGGGTCAACGCAGGGATGAGGTTTTGGACGTTGTCCCGGTAGCGAGGATCGAGGAGGGTGAACGCCCAATAATCAGGCATGTTGAGAATGTGGTCGATGCGGCGGTCGTTTCTCAGGCACTGCAGCATGAAATCCACCATGTGCTGCAGAGTGCCAACTGGCCCAGAAACGCTGTCCCCTGCTTGAGACATGATCTCTGCCCGCTCGTCATCACCCCACCCTCGCTGTACACACTGACCACTGGACAATTGTGTCGCTCCCTCCTCTGGACGGAGCTCTTCCTCCTCCATTGACTCCTCCTCATCCTCCTCACGAATTGGCCCCTGCGTACCCCTTTGTGAGGAACCACGTGGCGCTGACTCTCCAGAAGCTGATGGAAAAGGTGACTCCTCATCCTCCACCTCTTCCACAACATCATCCCTTAACCCTTGCAAAGTTTGCTGAAGCAGGCAGATAAGGGGGACAGTCATGCTGACTAGTGCATCATCTGCACTTGCCATCCGCGTGGAATAATCAAAAGGACGCAAAACCTGGCAGACGTCCTTCATAGTGGCCCACTCTGTGGTTGTGAAGTCTGATCGGCGCTGACTGCGACTTCTTTGCGCCTGATGCAGCTGGTACTCCATAACTGCTTGCTGCTGCTCACACAACCGCTCCAACATATGTAACGTGGAATTCCACCGGGTAGGTAGGTCACATATGATGCGGTGTTCCGGAAGGCGGAATCGGCGCTGCAGAGCAGCAATGCGGGATCTGGCCAAGCTGGAACGCCGCAAGTGAGCACACTCTAGGCGGACCTTGTGAAGCAGGGCATCAAGATCCGGATAGTCCCTCAGAAAACTCTGCACAACCAAATTGAGCACATGTGCCAGACATGGGATGTGAGTGAGGTTGCCAAGGGCCAAAGCTGCCACCAGATTTCGGCCATTGTCACACACTACCATGCCTGGCTGGAGATTCGCTGGCAGTAACCACACATCGCTCTCCTGCTTGATGGCATTCCAGAGCTCCTGCGCTGTGTGGCTTCGATGCCCCAATGAAACTAGTTTCAAGACGGCCTGCTGACGTTTGGCCACGGCTGTACTCATGTCGATCATAGGTAAACGTTCACGGGTCCATGTGGAGGTGGACTGTGACGGATCCTGCAGAGAGGAATCTGAGGAACTGGTGTAAGAGGAGGAGTCGATGCGTACAGACTGGATTCCTGCAATCCTTGGAGTGGGCAGGACACGTCCTGCGCCACTCGCACGATCTGTACCTGGCTCAACAACATTAACCCAATGGGCAGTGAGGGAAACATATCGCCCCTGTCCATGCTGACTGGTCCACGCATCGGTGGTGAGGTGGACCTTGCTACTTACGGCGTTCAGAAGCGCATGTTTTATGTTTGCCTCAACATGCCTGTGCAGGGCAGGGACAGCCTGCCTGCTGAAGTAAAAGCGGCTGGGCACCTTGTACTGTGGGACTGCCAATGCCATCAAGTCACGGAAGCTGTCAGTCTCCACCAGCCTGAACGAGAGCATTTCCAGGGACAACAGTTTGGCAATGCCTGCATTCAGAGCCTGTGCTCGGGGGTGGTTGGCCGAGAATGCCCGCCTTTTCTCCCATGCCTGTACTACCGATGGCTGTAGAGTAGACTGGGAGTGTGAGGATGACTGGGAAGGTGGTGCTGTGGGTGGAATTACACTAGGTCTCTGGACAACAGTGGAGGAAGAGGCAACACGAGATGAAGAGGTGGTAGCTGCCGCTGTTGGTTGGCCTATGTCTTTACTGTGTTTCTGTAACTCCACCGCGTGCCTGGTCCGCACATGTTTCCACATATTTGTGGTATTGAGGTTGCTGACACTTTTACCTCTTTTTACTTTCTGATGACACAGCTTGCATTTGACAAAACAAATGTCATCTGCAACTGTGTCAAAAAAGGACCAGGCACTGCAAGTCTTGGAAGCGCCCTTTTTGGCTTTGGAAAGAGACAGGCTCCTAACGGGTGCCAAAGTGGAGGCTACAGGCTCCGCAGTCTTCCCCCTCCCTCTCCCTCTTTGGCCCGTAAGGGGAAGCTCTTCCTCAGAGCTGCTCCCACCACCTTCCTGTTCCTCACGCCACGATGGGTCAAGGACCTCATCATCTCCACTACCCTCTGCCACCAACTGCTCCTCCTGGGTAGTCTCGGCAGCACAGTACGCATCAGAAAGCGGCACCTGAGTTTCATCATCAGATGCGTACTGCGCTGTGGTCACCGGAGGCACTGGCCCACCTGCCTCTTCAGAGTCAGAGAGAAAAAGCTGTTGGGCATCACTGCACACTGCCTCTTCTTCCATTTCTCCAATGCTGCTTGGCTGGCCCCCTGTTTCCAAGCCAAGAGATTCAGAGAACAGAAGTAGAGACGGCTCCTGTCCTGGGCTCTCTGACTGCCTGGCCAATTTGGCAGGTGGTGAAGAGACAGATGGCTGCTCTCCAGTGCTCTGTGCCTGAGAGGATGTGGCACTAACTGAAGTTGATGCCGAGGCGTTAGCTGCCATCCACCCGACAACGGCTTCAATTTGGTCTTCACGCAGCAGCGGTGCACGGCGCTCTCCGACAAAGCTGCGCATGAAGGACTGTTCCCTGCTGAAACTGAGTGACGACGAGTCACCGGCGCCCGCAGCAGGCACAGAATCACCACGTCCTCTCCCTGCTCCTCTCCCTGCTCCGCGCCCACGCCCACGTGCCTTACTCCCTGCCCTCTTCATCTTGGTTGACAGATAAAGATAAGCAGAAAAGTACTAAGGCCTTAGCGTGCTTATTCCTGAAATGCTCCTCCTAACAGGTGTAAGAAACACTAATGTTGTAAAGTGTGGACTAAACTTTATTATTTTTCAAATGTGGCCTACACAAGTGTTAAGTTGTGTTTGGTGAACTTTACTTTTTTTTTTGTGCAGATCGGGCTACAGAGCTAGTTTAAATCACACGGAGACCGTGCAGACAGCCGTAAACGGCGCTGCAAGGCCAAAAAACCCTCCTCTAGGTTATCCCATGTAGTGTTTTTCCACTATTTAGCTGGAGACGGGTGGAAAGACACTAATAGGAATTTTTTTTTTTTAATTTTAAACAGGCTGCACTATTTGAAAAAAAGGAAATTGTTTTTCAAGGTATGAGGCAGTAACGCACCCTGAGCTGAATCCAACCGGCTATAGCTGCACACAGACTACAGGGCGAGCTGCGCTCACACAGAGACCGTGCAGACAGCCGTAAACAGCGCTGCAAGGCCCAATAAACCCCCTCTAGGTTATCCTATGTAGTGTTTTTCCACTATTTAGCTGGAGACGGGTGGAAAAACACTAATAGGGAATTTTTTTTAAAATTTTTAAACAGGCTGCACTATTTGAAAAAAAGGAAAATTTTTCTCAAGGTATGAGCCAGTAACGAACCCTGAGCTGAATCCAACCGGCTATGGCTGCACACAGACTACAGGGCGAGCTGGGCTCACACGGAGACCGTGCAGACAGCCGTAAACGGCGCTGCAAGGCCCAAAAAAAACCCTCTAGGTTATCCTATGTTGTGTTTTTCCACAATTTAGCTGGAGACGGGTGGAAAAACACTAATAGGGAATTTTTTTTTTTATTTTTAAACAGGCTGCACTATTTGAAAGAAAGGAAAATTTTTCTCAAGGTATGAGCCAGTAACGAACCCTGAGCTGAATCCAACCGGCTATGGCTGCACACAGACTACAGGGCGAGCTGGGCTCACACGGAGACCGTGCAGACAGCCGTAAACGGCGCTGCAAGGCCCAAAAACCCCCCTCTAGGTTATCCTATGTTGTGTTTTTCCACAATTTAGCTGGAGACGGGTGGAAAAACACTAATAGGGAATTTTTTTTTTAATTTTTAAACAGGCTGCACTATTTGAAAGAAAGGAAAATTTTTCTCAAGGTATGAGCCAGTAACGAACCCTGAGCTGAATCCAACCGGCTATGGCTGCACACAGACTACAGGGCGAGCTGGGCTCACACGGAGACCGTGCAGACAGCTGTAAACGGCGCTGCAAGGCCCAAAAACCCCCCTCTAGGTTATCCTATGTAGTGTTTTTCCACAATTTAGCTGGAGACGGGTGGAAAAACACTAATAGGAAATTTGAGAAGAAATGTGCAGCAGGCTGCACTATGAGCAAAAAAGGACAACTGTGTGAGGCAGTGTGAACCCCCCCTGAGCTGAACACAACCGGGTATATGGCTGCACACAGACTACAGAGTGAGCTGCACACACACACACACAGAGACCTTGCAGAACGCTGTTAAAACAGCGCTGCAAGGCAAGAGCAAGGTGAACAGTGAAGAACACACAGCGTTTTGCTAAATTAGCCTTTGGAAAGGAAAATAAAGCAATTAGCTAGCTCGACTGGCCCTCAGTTAGAACACAGCGTCCTGTCCCTAACTGAAATCACAGCAGAGTGAGCGCAAAATGGCGGCAGCGTTTTTTATAGTGCAGAGTGACATCATTTCAGAAGCCAATCACAGCCTTGCCAGTACTTACATGCCCACCATGCTAAACAGGATGTGCCCACACTTCCAATCATTCCTCATTGGCTGCTGCGTTCTGTTTGAATTCTGGGAACTTCCGATTCCGGTATCCGATACGCGGGAAGTATCGGAATTCGGTATCGGAATTCCGATACCGCAAATATCGGCCGATACCCGATACTTGCGGTATCGGAATGCTCAACACTAGTAATTGGACCACAAAAGTTGTTGTCCAATTTGTCCTGAATATGCGGATACCTCATATGTGGGGGTAAACCACTGTTTGGGTGCAAAGCAGAGCTCAGAAGGGAAGGAGCACTGTTTTACTTTTTCAACACAGAATAGGCTGGAATTGAGATCAGACATCATGTCGTGTTTGGAGAGCCCCTGATATGCCTAAACAGTGTAACCCCCCCAATTCTAACTCCAACCCTCACCCCAACACACCTCTAACCCTAATCCCAAACCTAACCACATCCCTAACCCCAACACACCCCTAACCCTAAACCCAACCCTAACCATAACCCTATCCACACCTCTAACCCGAACACACCCCTAACCCTAATCCCAACCCTATCCACACCCCTAACCCCAACACATCACTAACCCTAATCCTAACCATAACCATAGCCCTAATCACACCCCTAACCCTGACACACCCATAACCCTAATCCCAACCCTAACCCCAACCGTAAATGTAATCCAAACCCTAACCCCAACTCGATCCGCAACCCTAACCCTAACTTTAGCCCCAACCCTAACCCTAATCTTAGCTCCAGCCCTAACCCTAATTTTAGCCCCAACCTTAACCCTAACTTAATCCCCAACTCTAATCCTAACTTTAGCTTCAACCCTAACTTTAGCCCTACCCCTAACCCTAATGGTAAAATGGAAATAAATACATTTTTTTATTTTATTGTTTTTCCCTTACTACGGGGGTGATAAAGGGAGGTTCAATTTACTATTTATAGCAGGCTTTTATGTTTGGCAGCTGTCACACACTAAAAGATGCTTTTTATTGCAAAAAATAGTTTGAGAGCTATAATTTTTCCATATTTTGGTTCACAGAGGTATTTGAGGTCTTGTTTTTTGCAGGACCAGTCGATTTTTGTGAGGCACAATGAACAAAAACCAGCAATTAATTAATTTCTCTTTTTTTTTGGGGGGGGGCATTTATACCGTTCCGCATTTGGTAAAATTGATAAAGCAATTTTATTCTTCGGGTCAGTACTGTTAGGGCTAGCGGAACGCACCGAGTAATAGGTAGAAAGCTACAAGGTGCGTTCGCAGCCCGGGATCCACCGTGCAAAGATATCTGCTGCTAAGTAAAGGCGGATGGACTCTGAGCTCACACGTGAGTTAGGGTTCACCCCGTGTGAACTGGTAGTGAACTCTGTTGCCTCACAGAGTCGCGCTGTACACAAAACTAATACCCTAACTAGGCTAATTGCCCCCACTGACGCTAGCTGCCTGCCTGAGTGTACAGTCCCAATGCTAACAGCTTCACACCACATAGAACTGAGTGGTATAGTATCCACTGGCATAAGCCAAAACACATTTGATACTAGCGTATGGCCGTGCGGCCATGCGAGCCTTAAATAGTTGCAGCACGTACAGGGCCTTAAAAGAAGGACCAATGGAGTTGCTGCAGTACCTGAGCATGTGACCCTAAATCTCCACTGAGAGATCTTGCCCTGGGCATGCTCAGAGTGCAAAGCAGGACTTCGTCCTAGCACCTACAAGGACCTTCCAAGAAGGACCAATGGAAATTGCTGCAGTACCTGAGCATGTGACCCTAGATCTCCACTGAGAGATCTTGCCCTGGGCATGCTCAGTGTGTGCAAAGCAGGACTTAGTCCCAGAAAAGCCTGCTCGCCGCAGATCAGTGCAGGGTACAATAGCAGAGCCTGGAGAGGCAGTAGTAACCCTTTGCACAGTATCAGTCTCAGTTAGACACTGGGAGCAATGTCTCCGCTGAGCAGGCTGCACTGCGGCCGATGCAGAATGGGTGACCACAGCAGACACGGATCGAGATTCCCCCTGTGCAGCAGAGGAAACTCGACTCCTAACAAGTACTATGACAGCGATACCTCATTTATATCTTTTTTTTATGTTTTGGCGCATGTATACAATAAAAACTATTTTATATAAAAAATTATTATTTTTGCATTGCTTTATTCTGAGGGCTATAACTTTTTAATTTTTCTGCTGATGATGTTGTATGGCAGCTTGCTTTTTGGCGGGATAAGATGACATTTTCAGTGGTACCATGTTTATTTATATCCGTCCATTTGATTGCGTGTTATTCCACTTTTTGTTCAGCGGTATGATGATAAAGCACTGTTTTTTTGCCTCTTTTTTTTTACGGTGTTCACTGAAGGGGTTAACTAGTGGGACAGTTTTATAGGTCGGGTCATTACGGATGCGGCGATACTAAAAATGTGCACTTTTATTGTTTATTTACATAAAGAAATTTATTTATTGGAACAATATTTATTTTATTTTTTTTCTTTATTTAGGAATTTAAAAAATATATATTTTTATGCAGTATAATATATATTTTTTTTACATTGTCCCAGGGTGGAACATCACTGTATAAAGTCAGGTCGCTGATCTGAAACTTTGCACAGCACTGTGTCAGATCAGCGATGTGACAGGCAGTGAAGGAGGCTTGCCGGTGCCTGCTCCCAGCAGGCACTGACAAGCCACCTCCCTGCAGGACCCGGAAGGACCACACAGCCATCTTGAATCCAGGGGCCTGCAGGGAGGAGACCAAAGGAGACCCTCGGAACATAACGATCACATCTGAGGGTCTGAGAGAAGCACGCAGGGAGCCCCCTCCCTACGCGATGCTTCCCTATGCCACCGGAACGCTGCGATCTTGTTTGATCACAGTGTTCCAGGGCTTAATGTTCTGGGAGTGGTCCGTGACCGCTCCTGGCACATAGTGCCAGGTGTCAGCTGTGATAATCAGCTGACACCCGGCCACGGTCAGCCTTGCTGCCCCCTGGAGTGCTGCTGATGGCATGTGATGTACTATTCCATCCATGTGAATTCTCTCAGCTTCAGCTTCCATATTACAAACAATATAAATTCCAATATTGCAGAGCTCAGAGAGCTGCAAAAAAAATGTGTTTGTTATGAGACCAAGTTCTGTTCTACTATTCTGTGTTAGTTACTTGTCTCACATTGGTAAATCCTCCTTTTATTTAGGATGAGCTCTGGAGGCAGATTCTCGGAAAGATGTATGTCCGGCCCATAGCCTGGAATAGCTCATTTACATTTAAGAATGTAAGAAAAAGGTGACTTTCTCAGGGATAAGACATTGATCGGCAGATATCAAGGTATCATTTTATTACTTCATACATGTAGTACATTGGTCCTATGATAAATAGGGTTGCATTGTAGTCCATAGAATCATTATTTTTGTGAGCCTCATATTACAATTAGAACTAGAAAATATGCAAGGAAATATTTTCTGTATTTCTTGAGATCAATCATGTCCTCCCTCCTTCTGATTGCCCCAGGTACAGTTGTAAATTTTTTTTGCTGCAGCAGGAGCCTCCCCCCATTATTTTAATTAGTACAATATATTTTAAACCCCGTATTTTTTGTACCTCATTGGTAACAAAGAAAAAAGCTGCATACCTGAGTTTGACCCAATATTTAGATTGAACTCGGCCATGCAAGTCAACGAGACCATGGAAAACTGACATCTACTGTAAATGCAACAACTAATCTCACATATACATATATGTGGGGAGAAGAAGAGATCCCAAATTATATTAAAATCAGTTTTTATTAATAAACTAATAAAAACACATACATATGTGAATAATTAAAAATGCTAAATTACCTTAGGGGACACCTCACAAACACCAAGGCACAAATGCTGATATAGAGGTAGGATGTGTCTACAGATACAATGGGTGGTACCAAAGTAATCAAAAAATACCACATCCGTTTGATCAATGTCTTATGTGCCTAGCTTAAAAACAATAGCAACATATGCGAGTATCAAATGGTTAGCGACAGGAAACTAGAGATAATCAATACAAATACATCACTAGACTAACAATCAAAAATGCTGCATCATAGAGCACAGTGGCTCATGGGCCGTATGATAGACCTTGTCTTGTAGGCTAACAAGTTTCCATGTAACATAATGTGACCACCTAATCCCATAACAAGCAGTATGACACGATCATGTAGAAAAGGTTCATTACCTTGTGCAGATGCTGGTGCTCGTGATGTCCCCTCTGTATATGCAGTCAAATTTCTACAATCTGACACAATGGAGAAGATGGAGATATTTTTTTTCTCCATCTTCTCCTAATACTCTGATCAAACTCTGATCACACTTTGAGAAAACTTTGATCACACTCTGATCACATTTTGAGAAAACTTTGATCACACTCTGATCGCATTCTGATCATAGTGTGATTTACATAATCGGCCCGATTCTCTCTGATGAGAGAATACAAGGTCATCGGCACTTGTCCTAAAGGTAAAATGCACACAGGGATGTCACAGTGAAGAGATGAAAGAGATGATTCATCTAAGTTGTTTCACCAGATTTATGGTGAAAAAAGCTTTAAAAAGTCACAATTTTTTACACAGTGCGAAGTTAGACAAATCATTTTGACTTCTGGCTTTTTCACACATTCTCTCCCTAGCTCCGACAAAGTGGCCAAGTTGGGGAATGACAGGGGTATGACGGGATATAGAACTTCTACTCATCAAATTCATTGGCATTCACTACACCAGAAATCTTACGCCAGCAGGACTGGAGTAATATTGTGGCAAAGTTCACATGGGGGCGCACTCCAATATGTGCCTCAATTGATTCATTAAGAGTAGTGTTGAGCATTCCGATACCGCAAGTATCGGGTATCGGCCGATATTTGCGGTATCGGAAATCCGATACCGAGTTCCGATATTATTGTGATATCGGGAATCAGTATCGGGATTTAGATTAATGTGTAAAATAAAGCATAAAAATAAAAAATATTGATATACTTACCCTCGGACGGGCCCTGGTTGTCACAGCTGCAATCGCCATGTTTTCCTTCCTATGAATGAGCTTGTTAAGTACCTTCGATGACGTCGCGGCTTGTGATTGGTCGCGTGAGCATCATGTGACCGCTCACGCGACCAATCACAAGCCGCGACGTCATCGAAAGTCATTAAAGCGCTTATTCTTAGGAAGAAAAGCATGGCGATTGCAGCGGTGACAACCAGGGCCCGTCCGAGGGTAAGTATATCAATATTTTTTATTTTTATTCTTTATTTTACACATGAATATGGATCCCAGGGCCTGAAGGAGAGTTTCCTCTCCTTCAGACCCTGGGAACCATTACGGATACCTTCCGATATTTGTGTCCCATTGACTTGTATTGGTATCGGATATCGGTATCGGCGATATCCAATATTTTTCGGATATCGGACGATAACCGATACCGATACTTTCAAATATCGGACGGTATCGCTCAACACTAATTAAGAGGCATGTGCTTCTTAATGAATCAGGAGCGTCCGCTACAACACACCCCCTCATCAAGAATTGGGGCTAAAGTATAGAGATGAGATAGTGATGATACAGGAAAATGCACACAGTGATGTTACAACATAGCCATAATGCATAAGACAGTACGAGGATAATGCAAATAGTGATGTCACAGTAGAAAACTAATGTTCACACTGTTGTTACAGCAGAAGGATAATGCTCACAGTGATGTCATAGTAGAGAGGCAATTCACAAAGTGATGCCACAATAGAAAGATAATGCTCACAGTGATGTCATAGTAGAGAGTTCACAATATGATGTCAAAATTGAAGGATAATGCTCACAGTAATGTCATAGTAGAGATAGTTCATAATGTGATGTCACAATAGCAGGATAATGCTCACAGTGATGTCATAGTAGAGATAGTTCATAATGTGATGTCACAATAGAAGGATAATGCTCACAGTGATGTTATAGTAGAGAGATAGTTCATAATGTGATGTCACAATAGAAGGATAATGCTCACAGTGATGTCATAGTAGATAAATATGGGATGTAGTGATTACACTGACCAGAGCTAATACACACAGTAATGTCACTATAGAAGCCTAATCTACCGACGGGAATTACAGCACACAAATTATACAAAATGATATCCCATAATTCAGGGACAATGCATAGTAATGTAATATCACACAAATAATCTACACAGTGTTGTCACAAATTAGGGAATCTTACTGGACTACAATAATAATGAAGCCAACAATGCCACCATATACACAAGGCCCTCATGGATCAAAACAGAAAAATAAACCCATGTTGTGATATCACAGGATTGAAAATATGAAAAAAGTGCTGGCACAAATGGGATAATGCGCATAGTGAAGTCTTAACAACTCTCAATGGGGGCCCCATTTTTTTCCACCCTTCTCCCATCGCCATAACTAATGTTTTCTATCCTTCGAGTGGAGATGGGTTCTCTTACCTCTCAGGTCCCAAATTGGTTTCTATACTTGTTATTCCAGCAGTTGTGCCCATATGCTGTACAATTATGTATAGAATAAGGACATGTGTCTAAGCCCTAGATCTCAGCCTATATGTAAGACGTCTTGATTTCCAGGCATTAGCGCATTTAATTTTAATCGATTATTTTCAATTTAGAGGTGGTGTCCAGTAGATAATGGATCCATATTTTCTTTATTATTTGATTTTACGGCTGGCAAAAAAATCTTCAAAATTGCCAAAAAACTCACATTTTTAGGTTTAGGCTTCCATTAACAAATAGGAATATAAATATAAAATTAATCTACTATATAATTGTCTAAGGGCTACTTCCGTCTGTCTGTCTGTCCTTCTGTCACGGTTATTCATTCGCTGATTGGTCTCGACAGCTGCCTGTCATGGCTGCCGCGACCAATCAGCGACGGGCACAGTCCGGAAGAAAATGGCCTCTCCTTACTCCCCGCAGTCAGTGCCTGTCGCCCGCATACTCCCCTCTGGTCAGCGGTCACACAGAGTTAATGTCGGCGGTAACGGACCGCATTATGCCGCAGGTAACGCACTCCGTTACCGCCGCTATTAAACCTGTGTGTCCCCAACTTTTTACTACTGACGCTGCCTATGCGGCATCAATAGTAAAAAAAGTAATGTTAAAAATAATAATAATAGAAAAAACCTGCTATATTCACCCTTCGTTGCAGCTCGCGCCGGCCGCCATCTTCCGTTGCAGGTTCCGGTGGCAGAAGGACCTGCCATGATGTCACGGTCATGTGACCGCAACGTCATCACAGGTCCTGCGCTGATACCAACCCTGGGACCAGAAGCTGCCGTGGACTACAAGGGGCCCTCAGAAAGGTGAGTATATGTTTATCTTTTATTTTTTCACCTGTGACAAACCTGGCTGGGCAATATACTATGTAGCTGGGCAATATACTAGTGGCTCTGTGCTGTATACTACTTCGCTGTGCAATATACTACGTGGCTATGTGCTGTATACTACTTCACTGCGCAATATACTACGTGGCTGGGCAATAAACTGCATCACTGGGCAATATACTACGTGGCTGCACAATATACTATATAACTGGGCAATATACTATGTGGCTGCGCAATATACTACGTCACTAGGCAGTATACTATGTAACTGGGCAATATACTACGTGGCTGGGCAATATACTACGTCACTAGGCAATATACTACGTGGCTGGGCAATATACTACGTCACTGGGCAATTTACTACGTGGGCTGTTCAACATATTATGTAGGTCGGCAATATGCTACGTAACTGGGCAATATACTATGTGGCTGGGCAATATACTATGTGGCTGGGCAATATACTATGTGGCTGCGTAATATACTACGTCACTAGGCAATATACTACGTGACTGGGCAATATACTACATGGCTGGGCAATATATTATGTCACTGGGCAATATACTACGTCACTGGGCAATATACTACGTGGCTGAGCAATATACTACGTGGCTGGGCAATATATTACGTCACTGGGCAATTTACTACGTGGGCTGTGCAACATATTATGTAGCTCGGCAATAAACTACGTAAATGGGCAATATACTATGTGGCTGGGCAATATACTTTGTGGCTGCGTAATATACTACGTCACTAGGCAATATACTACGTAACTGGGCAATATACTACGTGGCTGGGCAATATACTATGTAACTGGGCAATATACTACGTGGCTGGGCAATATACTACGTCACTGGGCAATATACTATGTGGCTGGGCAATATGTTATGTCACTGGGCAATATACTACGTCACTGGGCAATATACTACGTGGCTGAGCAATATACTACGTGGCTGAGCAATATACTACGTGGCTGGGCAATATACTACGTCACTGGGCAATATACTATGTGGCTGGGCAATATACTACGTCACTGGGCAATATACTACGTGGCTGGGCAATATATTATGTCACTGGGCAATATACTACGTGACTGGGCAATATACTACGTCACTGGGCAATATACTACGTGGCTGGGCAATATACTACGTGACTGGGCAATATACTACGCGGCTAGGCAATATACTACGTGGATGGGCAATATACTACGTGGCTGGGCAATATACTACGTGGACATGCATATTCTAGAATACCCGATGCGTTAGAATCGGGCCACCATCTAGCATTAATATAAATGCTCAGCGGAGAATTCTAAATAAATGACGCGACCACTATGAGGCTATTTTCTTCACTGTCACCTTGGTGTGTATGTCACAGATACAGAATCCTTACTAAGTTGCAATCAGACAGAGTGTTAGAAGCCACAGATCCCTCAGGAAAGCCATCATGATTGGTAAAGGAGACATAATGCGAACTAGGAGATCACACACAGACAGGTGGACCCTCGGTTCCTATTGAGCATTGTGGTTGCATCTCAAGGGTGAAAAGGTGACAGTGATAAGAGGAGGTGAAACACAAGGGTAAAGCTGAGATAAAACAAATAATGAAATTACCACATGGATTGTTTGCCATCATAGGGGTGATACCTCCCAGATGTATTATCATATAACTTATTTAAAGGGTTTCTCTCCGAGCAAAAAAATTAAGGGAATTGTCATTCTAAGTAAATTCCTAAATACCGTATTTTCTGCTGTATAAGACGACTGGGCGTATAAGACGACCCCCTACTTTTCCATATAAAATATGGAATTTGGGATATGCCCGCCGTATAAGATGGGGATCATCTTATACACCCAGTCATCTTATACGGCGTGTGGTTCCCAGGGTCTGGAGGAGAGGAGACTCTCCTTCAGGCCCTGGGATCCATATTCATGTAAAAATAAAGAATAAAAATAAAAAACATGGATATACTCACCCTCGGACGGCCCCTGGCCTCCGTTCCTTAGGAATGCAGTGAGTGAAGGACCTTCAATGACGTCGCGGTCACATGAGCGGTCAGGTGATCCTGCTCACACTGCTGCTGACCACCGTGTCTTTCCAATCTAATAATGGAGATACCACGAGATTCCAAACTAATAATAGATATCAAAACATGAGAGCATGTATGGTTAGACTACAATGAACACTTTAACGTTCAAGATCTAGTACACCCTTAGGTAAGAGCCACCCCTAAGGCTACGCTCACATTTGCGTTGTGCGGTGCTGCGTTGGCGACGCAACGCACAACAACGCAAACAAGAACGCATGCAAAACGCATAGTTTTGTGACGCATGCGTCCTTTTTTGGCCGGATTTTGGATGCAAAAAAAATGCAACTTGCTGCGTTCTCTGCGCCCTGACGCTTGCGGCAAAAATGACACATGCATCACAAAATGCATGCAAACGCATGTCCATGCACCCCCATGTTAAATATAGGGGTGCATGACGCATGCGTCACCGCGGCTGCGCCCGACGCACCACAGCAAGACGCTAATGTGAACTTAGTCTAATACCTCTGCAGACACTTGTTGGCATTGCATAAGTGAGATACATCACTGCTTTTATAGCCTGTTGACAACCGGAGGTCCCACATTCCATTATCCACAATTGTGACCACTATTCTGACTGTAAGTAAAAGTAATACCGCAAGAAAAGCAGAGAATAAAAAGGCATCAGATGATAATTATATTGCATTCTTGGGCACTGTTTTAATTGAGTTTGCTTTTAATGGTTTAATATAACATTATAAATTCATTACAAGAGCGAACAAGATCTAAAAAGTACAGAAAAGAATCTAATTAAGAATCCAAACTCCCGGGGACGCAGATACAGTACATGACACAGTTGTTCTTATCGGCTACCTGTAACATAGTCACTTGTCACAGGATGACAAGTCCCAGTGGTGGCTTGTAGGACTTTCCTAGTGACTACTGAGTAGATTGGTTCCTTTAACTCTTCTTTTAATTACTTTGCTATATTACAATATAGGAGTTTAAGTCCGACATGAGAATGGAAAGCTTTGTAATACTTAGATTTTGATGAGTAATTACACGTTGTAATTAACGTTTCCTGCTTCCATTAAACGTATTTCTAACCAGAATACAAATAGAGAAAAAGAGCAAATTTAGAACAGTTGAAAGAAAATTAACTTACCTTTCTGCATGGTTTTACAGGTTTTCCTCCATAAAAAAAATGTTTCTCTCTCTTAAAGCCCCCATACACAATGGTTAACCCTTGGCAGAATGATTGATCTGCCCACAGCAATCTCTCCTAATTACCTCTGTTCATCCAAGCTGAACATTCCTGTATTCTCTATGAGAGAATCTGAAAGATTCCAACAGACCGGATCCTTCTTCTGGAGGTGCAGGAGACCCCAATACACATTAGTCTTTAGCATAATGTGTATGAGGGCCTTTATACGGAAAATAAATTCTATTATTTAAGCAGCAGTTTAATAGCCAAAGCTGCTCTTCATACTACAACAAATTGCCACCACATTCAATGTAGGACCTTCTATTGTAGAGATGAGTGGACAGCTTTGCGAAACCCTGGCCATTGACATGTGCTTAGTCTTCAGATCCAGTAGTAGTAAAATATGCTGGTGGAAGTGTAATGGTCTGGAGCTGTTTTGCTGTTTTGGGATTTAGTACACTTGCTGTGGTAAATGGAACCATGAATTTTGCTATCTACCAAATAATCCTGAAGGAGAATGTCCGGCCATCTGTTCCTGACCTCAAGCTGAAGCGCACTTGGGTAATGCAGCAGGACAATTATCAAATTCACACCGGCTAGTCCACCTCTGAATGGCTTAAGTAAAACAAAATTAAGATTTTGGAGTGACCTAGTCAAAGTCCTGACCTTAATCCAATTGAGATGCTGTGACATTACCTTAAAAAGGTGGTGTCATGGGGCTACCGCAACAGAGAGGTTCCAGAGAACCACAGCGCTCTGGGCCTCGTTTACACACAGTGAACAGAAGCTCTTCTGCATTCAGACCTGGCTGCTTTGTGCCAGCAGTGCAGGAGTTAATCTTGGTGCTGAGTTGCTGTGAGCTGGGTCTCTCAGCTGAAGGTGATTTTGTAATCTCCTCCTCTATATAGACCCAGCCTTGACTTTAGCTATTGTCAGTGATCAGTTCTACTGCCTGGCTTGGAGGTTGAAGGTGCGTGGTGTATTAGGAGCTTGGAGGTTTATTTACAGAGATTGGTGTCTGTTGTTTTGGTTGCATGTTAAACCTGTTTTCCTTCCTAGATTTTCCTTCTCTTTCCTTCTATGTGTTACCTCTGTGGTTGTGTGAGCATTTGGTGAGTTTGAGACTTTTATTTACCTTGTCTGTATACCCTGTTTATTGTTGTATTTATACACTGGTGCAGTCCACCTCTTTTGGGGGGTGAGGGGGCCATTGATAGGGCCTGCACAGGAGACAGGGATACGCTGGCGGCTCAGGCCTCCTAACCATCATAGGTACCCCTGAGATAAGGGAAAGTAAGGGCCCCATTATAGTGGCAGGGACAGGTGCGGGTCACAGTACGCCGTCCTGCCCTTTTATTGCCATTAACGGCGTGACAGGCGGTTTGTACTCAGAAACCCTCCAATGTGGCTAAATTACAACAATTCTGCAAAGATGAGTGGTCCAAAAGTCCTCCAGAGCTTTGTAAAAGACTCATTGCTAGTTTTCGCAAATGCTTGATTGCAGTTGTTGCTGCTAAGGGTGGCCCAACCAGTTACTAGGTTTAGGGGGCATTCGCTTTTTCACACGCAGGTCCCTGTAGCTATGGATTTCTTTTCCCCTTAATAATGAAGACCTTCATTTAAAAACGGCATTTTGTGATTACTTGTGTTATCTTTGTCTAACATTTAAATTTGTTTGGTGATCTGAAACATTGAAGTGTAACAAACATGCAAAAGAATAGGAAATAAGGAAAGGGGCAAGAACTTTTTCACACCACTGTATGTGCCTGTGTAGCGTCCTGTACTGACCAACCCATACTGATAACTTCACGTAGAGAAGCATGCAGAAGACGAAGCTCAGCCTCTGTCTGATGTTCTTGTCATGTTTAATGAATGATGCTTTACTCGCTTTGATATGCAGTTGCAATTTAAAACTTCAAATAGACGTTGAGGAAACTGAAATGTCAGGTTATCAGAAGCTGTAGCCTGGTACACAAACTCCATTTACAAGAGAAAGCCTCGAAGATCAAAGTTAATTTTGCACTTTATAGATGTCAAGTGTTGATAAAAATGTAATAACCCCGCCATGTTACTGTTTTTAACTCCTTTACTGAGGAACAATTCATTAGAGAAAATACATTTCCGTATCTCACCCGTTACATGAAGATAGAATAAAAATGAATTGAAAACTACATATTAAGCCTCAACTTCATGCTGTGGACACTCATCTAAATAGGAGGGCAGCAACGGGGACTTCACTCCCTCATAACCAGGTGATTTTCTGTTTTTGCGCTTTTGTTTTACCTCTTATCCCAAGAAATATAACTACTTTATATTTCCATCAGCACAGCCATATGAAGACTCTTTTTTTTTGCATGAGCTGTAGTTCTATATGAATCCTTTCACTTTACCCTAAAATGTTATTAAAATGGTAAAAAACAAGTTCCAGGTAGGGTAAAAGGTTAAAAAAAAGCATAATTCTTCCATTGTTTTTTTCAGTGTGGTAAAAGCTTTATGATTCTCCTGGTCAGTATCATTATAGAGATATCAAACATAATTTTCTTTTCTTAATTTTAGTGGTTTAAATAAATGTTGAACCTTCAAAAGTAAAATTGGCTTGTATCGCCATTTTCTGAGACCAGTAACTTTGTTATTTTTCAGTCTATGGACCTGTGTGTAGGCCTCTTGTATGACCTGACGTTACATTTTTAATGATGGAATGTTGTGGTATGTACCATGATTTGCTTGCCTTTTGTTGGATTTTTTTGTGAAAGGGCGGCGGCTATTGATGAGCGAGTGTGCTCGTTACTCGAGTTTTCCGAGCATGCTTGGGTGTTCTCTGAGTATCATGGGCGTGCTCGTAGATTATGTTTGAGTCCCTGCAGCTGCATGATTTGCTGCTGCTAGACAACCTGAACACATGTGAGGATTCCCTAATAAGCAGACAACCCCTGAATGTGTTCAAGGTTGTCTAACAGCCGCAAATCATGCAGCTGTGAGGACATAAGCATAATATACGAGCACTCCCAAAATACTTGGAGAACACCCGAGCATTCTCGGAAAACTCGAGTAACGAGCACACTCGCTCATCACTAGTGGCGACTAGTCCTGAGGACGAGTGGTGGATGCCGCGTCCGCACAGCACAGCACCAGCGCCAAGTGTAGCCTGCTATTTATAGCTGTACCAGCCACAAGCAGAGGGATTAATCTCCTATTAGTACATCAGTCTATGAAATACTCTAAAAGAGGTACATTGATGAAGGTCTAACCTGAGACCGAAACGTCAATATTGTATGTACTCTCTTTCAATTAAATCTCACTTTCATTAGACCACGTGTGTGCCAAGTTTATCTACAACATAAGCACGGTTTGGGCACCTACTTGTGCACCACAATTTATAGTAGTGCCTACGGCTATCTTCTGCAGTCACACAGAGTGGCAGCAGACTTGTAGTTTAAGATTGTACAACTCCTTTAAGTATTACATTATTTAGCACACTTTACATTCTATTAGGAAGCCACAGGCTTGGATTCACAGGAGGAACAACAGGGCAGCAATGGGGTTCTTCTGCCAGCCCTTGGATGCCATGATAATCAATAGTGGTGGTGCACACCAGCAACCGGTCCATGTAGGTGCCACTGTCAATGATTAGTTAAACAGAAATTCTTAAGCCGGGTCCATATGAATGAACCCTGACTGTGACGTACAGCCAGTGCTGCCGCTAGGAATTTGGGGGCCTAATACTGGCACAATTTTCAGGCCCCCCTTGAGTCTCTACCCAGGCTCCACACCAGCCCTGCCTCTATCCCTTGAACTGTCCACAGTCAAAGAAGAAGCCACCACGACAAGGTAGACTCTTTTGGCGGAGCACTACTCTACTCAATCCTATTAATCATTTCTTAAAATATCCAATACAATTTAGGTATATTTGTATTTATTTTTCAATTTTAAAGTGTCCAATAATATCACATACAGGGGACAAATACCACCGCACCATGGCCAGACAACACCATATTGCCACCACATAGTGACCTATGGTACAGCTATAATCTTAATAATGAAACTTATAATATGACGGTATGAGTCCTAGAAGAACAATGAATATGATATTGTCCTTGTAGCAATCTGACATGCCAATGGTGCCTATTGTGTCTTCTAGAAGCAAAATTTGTATGTAAAGCTTCCACACAACTTTCTTATTATAGTTATATTAATAAAATTGCTCATTAGTGGTTTTACATACTCTGTAATTAAACCTGCCACGCTAATTTGGCTGAGAGTAAGAATGCTTTTATTTTGCATAATGCAAGAATAAAAAAGGCATAATACTCATAAAACTAGATGATTGTGCCGTCTACTGTTAATGGAAATGCACAGCATAGAATGCACTTACCAGAAGAAAAGAATAAATATCTATGAAGAAGTTGGTTTAAGGTAATACAAGAGCAGATACCACGGCATTGTTAAGTAGGACCATACTGACACAACTGGCTGTGTTGTCAGTCTAGTGAGCTGTCAATCAAGAAGAGAAAGGCGGGACTGGGTGGAGAATAGGACCATGGGGCAGATACTTGGGAAGAGCTTTGGCAAACCTAGAGCACTTATGCTTTCTATGCAAATAACTTAAAATAGCATTTTGTTTTTCAGTAAGGAAGCAACAGATTACATAAGTAAAGGTCTGGACGAAATTATCTTTCAGAGAGCAATGTGACCATATAAACAGTTTTTCTTTTTGGGGGGAGAGGATCATTCCCATATAAATGCAAAAACTGCACAAGTAAGGTTTTTCATTCTATAGGTAAACAGAGTATAATGTGTTTTTATAAAATACAAGGAGAACTGTGTGTAAAATTTTCCAATATTTTTTTAAATAAAATAGAAAGACAATGCATGCATAGGCAGTAGGCTCAAGAAATCCACTGGTGTTCTTTGGACCCATTAGAGTAGATGATTCATATGTTTGCTTTGCAATCATCAATAGGGTCTAATAGACTGTTTGTGAATCATCGTCTAGTGGTAAGTAATCGGGCTACAAAAGTATCTTCTAATGGAGTTGTCTTCTGCTGTACCTTTGAGATCCATATTTGTAACAGTGCCTGGATCAATCAACATTTCTGGACACTTCAGTGGTGTCCAGAAAATTTACAAACTCCTCCTCTTTCCTTTTTATCTGCGAGCCATTTCCTGGCAAGTATGTGCAAATTATTTCTTCACAGAGGACGAGGCCATGAACTGTAGCACCACATATTGGAAGTAACAATCCTAAAAGTCAATATTGACTTTATAGTGAGCTTTGTCACATGACTTAGGATAAAAACTAAGTAAAAATCTCAATTTTCAGACATGTGTTTTGGAGTGTTGCCACTAGTGTTGAGCGATACCTTCCGATATCGGAAAGTATCGGTATCGGTTTGGATCGGCCGATATTCAAAAAATATCGGATATCGCCGATACCGATACCCGATCCCAATGCAAGTCAATGGGACCAAAATATCGGAATTAAAATAAACCCTTTCTTTCCTTGTAGGTTCATTCTACATGAAGGAAAACAACTAAGAATAATGTAGGATGTATTGGGGGAGGTGGCGGAGACATTAAAGGCAATGAGGATTAGTCCAATCAAATAGAATAGCATGATTTTTTTTTTTTTTAAAGACGTTCGGATTGAAAAAGATATTGACTATGTAAATTTTTTTTTATTTTGTCAGATATTGATGTTTCACTATTCCACGACCTTCCCCTTCTTTTTTTACCTTTTCCCACACTTTCATCTTCATCATCATCAGCATCTTTGACATCAACTTCTTCTTCACCTTATTCATCTTCTTCTTCATCCTTTACCTTTTTTTTTTTTTTTTTTTTTATTACATTCTTCATATTCATTTTCTTCAACTATTATTATTCTTCCTATTCTACATATTCTTTTTATTCCACTGTTATTATTCTTCCTATTCTACTTCTTCATCATATTCTCATTTGTGACAGGCATTCCCGTAGTTGTTATCTATAAAAGTTGGAAGATTACACCTTCCGTTCTGCCAGTCACAAAAGTTACATTTGTCCGCGTTCAGTTTGGCCTGCAGCATCAGGCTTTATCCAGGGGCACCACGAGGAGGAACGGACTCACCCCCATACACTGCTTAGTCTTCTTCTGCATATAATTTAGATAATATCTTTTGCTCTGATATTAAGTCTTATGCTTAATGTTCTTCTGCTCTTTGTTCTGCAGCCTCTTGTTCTTCTGCTTCTCGGTCTTCCATGTCGTCGTCTCCAGGGTCGTCGTCTTCAGTGTCGTCATCTCCGCCGTCGTCGTCTCCGCCGTCGTCGTCTCCGTCGTCGTCTCCGCCATCGTCGTCGTCGTCATCGGGGTGGTCTTCTGGGTCGTCGTCGTCGTCGTCATCGGGGTGGTCTTCCGGGTCGTCGACTTTAGGGTCTTCAACTTGGAAATGTAGCAGAAGGTACAAGAAGGCTGAGAAAATGCCAAGAACCAGCTGATGGAACTGGAACTCGGATGGCTACCCGAAGGTTCAAGAGCCTATGGAACTACCGAGGACCAGCTGATGTTACTGGAACCCGGTTACTAAGCAGGAGGTACCCGTGCTAAAAAGCACTACCAAGGACCGCCTGACGTTGGCGGAACTCGGATACCCAGAAGGAGGCACCTAAGCCAAAGGCTCTGCCCGGAACCAGCTGACGGTACTGGAAGCAGGATGGGGAGCAGAAGGTACAAGAGCAAAAAACACTGCCGAGAACCAGCTGACGGTACTGGAACCCGGATGGGTAGCCGAAGGTCCAAGAGCCAATGGAACTACCGAGGACCAGCTGACGTTACTGGAACCCGGTTACTAAGCAGGAGGTACCCGTGCCTGAAAGCACTACCAAGGACCACCTGACGTTGGTGGAACTTGGATACCCAGAAGGAGGCACCTAAGCCAACCAGCTGACGTTACTGGAATCAGGATGGGGAGCAGAAGGTACAAGAGCAAAAGACACTGCCTAGAACCAGCTGACGGTGCTGGAACCAGGTGGTGGACCCGAAGGCCCACAGGAGAGGAGAGAACAGCTAGGCCGCGAGGCAGCCGCAGTTACCGAACCCCAACAGTCCTACAGGGGGAGCTGGGCCTACTGGCACTACAGAACCAGCCTTGACTACCAGTTCACGCAGCCCACATAGGAAGCTCCTAAACTGGAGGCACCCTGGAGTTGGCTAACTCGACCGCACCACGACGGGGCAAGCATAGGCGTCTCAGTGAAGTTGACACAACCCGGAAACAGCTGACGGTGCTGAAACCAGGCTTGGCACGAGGGAGTACCTGTGACAAGAACACTGCCGAGAACCAGCTGGCGGTGCTGGAACCCGGATGCGTTGCCCCAGTGTGCAAGAGCCAATGGCACGACCGAGGACCAGCTGACGGTGCTGGAACCCGGTTACTAAGCTGTAGGTGCCCGCGCTTAAAAGCACTACCAAGGACCGCCTGGCGTTGGTGGAACTCGGATACCCAGGAGGAGGCACCTAAGCCAAAGGCTGGGCCCGGAACCAGCTGACGGTGCTGGAACCAGGTGGTGGACCCGAAGGCCCACAGGAGAGGAGAGAACAGCTAGGCCGCGAGGCAGCCGCAGTTACCGAACCCCAACAGTCCTACAGGGGGAGCTGGGCCTACTGGCACTACAGAACCAGCCTTGACTACCAGTTCACGCAGCCCACATAGGAAGCTCCTAAACTGGAGGCACCCTGGAGTTGGCTAACTCGACCGCACCACGACGGGGCAAGCATAGGCGTCTCAGTGAAGTTGACACAACCCGGAAACAGCTGACGGTGCTGAAACCAGGCTTGGCACGAGGGAGTACCTGTGACAAGAACACTGCCGAGAACCAGCTGGCGGTGCTGGAACCCGGATGCGTTGCCCCAGTGTGCAAGAGCCAATGGCACGACCGAGGACCAGCTGACGGTGCTGGAACCCGGTTACTAAGCTGTAGGTGCCCGCGCTTAAAAGCACTACCAAGGACCGCCTGGCGTTGGCGGAACTCGGATACCCAGGAGGAGGCACCTAAGCCAAAGGCTCGGCCCGGAACCAGCTGACGGTGCTGGAACCAGGTGGTGGACCCGAAGGCCCACAGGAGAGGAGAGAACAGCTAGGCCGCGAGGCAGCCGCAGTTACCGAACCCCAACAGTCCTACAGGGGGAGCTGGGCCTACTGGCACTACAGAACCAGCCTTGACTACCAGTTCACGCAGCCCACATAGGAAGCTCCTAAACTGGAGGCACCCTGGAGTTGGCTAACTCGACCGCACCACGACGGGGCAAGCATAGGCGTCTCAGTGAAGTTGACACAACCCGGAAACAGCTGACGGTGCTGAAACCAGGCTTGGCACGAAGGAGTACCTGTGACAAGAACACTGCCGAGAACCAGCTGGCGGTGCTGGAACCCGGATGCGTTGCCCCAGTGTGCAAGAGCCAATGGCACGACCGAGGACCAGCTGACGGTGCTGGAACCCGGTTACTAAGCTGTAGGTGCCCGCGCTTAAAAGCACTACCAAGGACCGCCTGGCGTTGGCGGAACTCGGATACCCAGGAGGAGGCACCTAAGCCAAAGGCTGGGCCCGGAACCAGCTGACGGTGCTGGAACCAGGTGGTGGACCCGAAGGCCCACAGGAGAGGAGAGAACAGCTAGGCCGCGAGGCAGCCGCAGTTACCGAACCCCAACAGTCCTACAGGGGGAGCTGGGCCTACTGGCACTACAGAACCAGCCTTGACTACCAGTTCACGCAGCCCACATAGGAAGCTCCTAAACTGGAGGCACCCTGGAGTTGGCTAACTCGACCGCACCACGACGGGGCAAGCATAGGCGTCTCAGTGAAGTTGACACAACCCGGAAACAGCTGACGGTGCTGAAACCAGGCTTGGCACGAGGGAGTACCTGTGACAAGAACACTGCCGAGAACCAGCTGGCGGTGCTGGAACCCGGATGCGTTGCCCCAGTGTGCAAGAGCCAATGGCACGACCGAGGACCAGCTGACGGTGCTGGAACCCGGTTACTAAGCTGTAGGTGCCCGCGCGTAAAAGCACTACCAAGGACCGCCTGGCGTTGGTGGAACTCGGATACCCAGGAGGAGGCACCTAAGCCAAAGGCTGGGCCCGGAACCAGCTGACGGTGCTGGAACCAGGTGGTGGACCCGAAGGCCCACAGGAAAGGAGAGAACAGCTAGGCCGCGAGGCAGCCGCAGTTACCGAACCCCAACAGTCCTACAGGGGGAGCTGGGCCTACTGGCACTACAGAACCAGCCTTGACTACCAGTTCACGCAGCCCACATAGGAAGCTCCTAAACTGGAGGCACCCTGGAGTTGGCTAACTCGACCGCACCACGACGGGGCAAGCATAGGCGTCTCAGTGAAGTTGACACAACCCGGAAACAGCTGACGGTGCTGAAACCAGGCTTGGCACGAGGGAGTACCTGTGACAAGAACACTGCCGAGAACCAGCTGGCGGTGCTGGAACCCGAATGCGTTGCCCCAGTGTGCAAGAGCCAATGGCACGACCGAGGACCAGCTGACGGTGCTGGAACCCGGTTACTAAGCTGTAGGTGCCCGCGCTTAAAAGCACTACCAAGGACCGCCTGGCGTTGGCGGAACTCGGATACCCAGGAGGAGGCACCTAAGCAAAAGGCTGGGCCCGGAACCAGCTGACGGTGCTGGAACCAGGTGGTGGACCCGAAGGCCCACAGGAGAGGAGAGAACAGCTAGGCCGCGAGGCAGCCGCAGTTACCGAACCCCAACAGTCCTACAGGGGGAGCTGGGCCTACTGGCACTACAGAACCAGCCTTGACTACCAGTTCACGCAGCCCACATAGGAAGCTCCTAAACTGGAGGCACCCTGGAGTTGGCTAACTCGACCGCACCACGACGGGGCAAGCATAGGCGTCTCAGTGAAGTTGACACAACCCGGAAACAGCTGACGGTGCTGAAACCAGGCTTGGCACGAGGGAGTACCTGTGACAAGAACACTGCCGAGAACCAGCTGGCGGTGCTGGAACCCGGATGCGTTGCCCCAGTGTGCAAGAGCCAATGGCACGACCGAGGACCAGCTGACGGTGCTGGAACCCGGTTACTAAGCTGTAGGTGCCCGCGCTTAAAAGCACTACCAAGGACCGCCTGGCGTTGGTGGAACTCGGATACCCAGGAGGAGGCACCTAAGCCAAAGGCTGGGCCCGGAACCAGCTGACGGTGCTGGAACCAGGTGGTGGACCCGAAGGCCCACAGGAGAGGAGAGAACAGCTAGGCCGCGAGGCAGCCGCAGTTACCGAACCCCAACAGTCCTACAGGGGGAGCTGGGCCTACTGGCACTACAGAACCAGCCTTGACTACCAGTTCACGCAGCCCACATAGGAAGCTCCTAAACTGGAGGCACCCTGGAGTTGGCTAACTCGACCGCACCACGACGGGGCAAGCATAGGCGTCTCAGTGAAGTTGACACAACCCGGAAACAGCTGACGGTGCTGAAACCAGGCTTGGCACGAGGGAGTACCTGTGACAAGAACACTGCCGAGAACCAGCTGGCGGTGCTGGAACCCGGATGCGTTGCCCCAGTGTGCAAGATCCAATGGCACGACCGAGGACCAGCTGACGGTGCTGGAACCCGGTTACTAAGCTGTAGGTGCCCGCGCTTAAAAGCACTACCAAGGACCGCCTGGCGTTGGCGGAACTCGGATACCCAGGAGGAGGCACCTAAGCCAAAGGCTCGGCCCGGAACCAGCTGACGGTGCTGGAACCAGGTGGTGGACCCGAAGGCCCACAGGAGAGGAGAGAACAGCTAGGCCGCGAGGCAGCCGCAGTTACCGAACCCCAACAGTCCTACAGGGGGAGCTGGGCCTACTGGCACTACAGAACCAGCCTTGACTACCAGTTCACGCAGCCCACATAGGAAGCTCCTAAACTGGAGGCACCCTGGAGTTGGCTAACTCGACCGCACCACGACGGGGCAAGCATAGGCGTCTCAGTGAAGTTGACACAACCCGGAAACAGCTGACGGTGCTGAAACCAGGCTTGGCACGAGGGAGTACCTGTGACAAGAACACTGCCGAGAACCAGCTGGCGGTGCTGGAACCCGGATGCGTTGCCCCAGTGTGCAAGAGCCAATGGCACGACCGAGGACCAGCTGACGGTGCTGGAACCCGGTTACTAAGCTGTAGGTGCCCGCGCTTAAAAGCACTACCAAGGACCGCCTGGCGTTGGCGGAACTCGGATACCCAGGAGGAGGCACCTAAGCCAAAGGCTGGGCCCGGAACCAGCTGACGGTGCTGGAACCAGGTGGTGGACCCGAAGGCCCACAGGAGAGGAGAGAACAGCTAGGCCGCGAGGCAGCCACAGTTACCGAACCCCAACAGTCCTACAGGGGGAGCTGGGCCTACTGGCACTACAGAACCAGCCTTGACTACCAGTTCACGCAGCCCACATAGGAAGCTCCTAAACTGGAGGCACCCTGGAGTTGGCTAACTCGACCGCACCACGACGGGGCAAGCATAGGCGTCTCAGTGAAGTTGACAAAACCCGGAAACAGCTGACGGTGCTGAAACCAGGCTTGGCACGAGGGAGTACCTGTGACAACAACACTGCCGAGAACCAGCTGGCGGTGCTGGAACCCGGATGCGTTGCCCCAGTGTGCAAGAGCCAATGGCACGACCGAGGACCAGCTGACGGTGCTGGAACCCGGTTACTAAGCTGTAGGTGCCCGCGCTTAAAAGCACTACCAAGGACCGCCTGGCGTTGGCGGAACTCGGATACCCAGGAGGAGGCACCTAAGCCAAAGGCTCGGCCCGGAACCAGCTGACGGTGCTGGAACCAGGTGGTGGACCCGAAGGCCCACAGGAGAGGAGAGAACAGCTAGGCCGCGAGGCAGCCGCAGTTACCGAACCCCAACAGTCCTACAGGGGGAGCTGGGCCTACTGGCACTACAGAACCAGCCTTGACTACCAGTTCACGCAGCCCACATAGGAAGCTCCTAAACTGGAGGCACCCTGGAGTTGGCTAACTCGACCGCACCACGACGGGGCAAGCATAGGCGTCTCAGTGAAGTTGACACAACCCGGAAACAGCTGACGGTGCTGAAACCAGGCTTGGCACGAGGGAGTACCTGTGACAAGAACACTGCCGAGAACCAGCTGGCGGTGCTGGAACCCGGATGCGTTGCCCCAGTGTCCAAGAGCCAATGGCACGACCGAGGACCAGCTGACGGTGCTGGAACCCGGTTACTAAGCTGTAGGTGCCCGCGCTTAAAAGCACTACCAAGGACCGCCTGGCGTTGGCGGAACTCGGATACCCAGGAGGAGGCACCTAAGCCAAAGGCTCGGCCCGGAACCAGCTGACGGTGCTGGAACCAGGTGGTGGACCCGAAGGCCCACAGGAGAGGAGAGAACAGCTAGGCCGCGAGGCAGCCGCAGTTACCGAACCCCAACAGTCCTACAGGGGGAGCTGGGCCTACTGGCACTACAGAACCAGCCTTGACTACCAGTTCACGCAGCCCACATAGGAAGCTCCTAAACTGGAGGCACCCTGGAGTTGGCTAACTCGACCGCACCACGACGGGGCAAGCACAGGCGTCTCAGTGAAGTTGACACAACCCGGAAACAGCTGACGGTGCTGAAACCAGGCTTGGCACGAGGGAGTACCTGTGACAAGAACACTGCCGAGAACCAGCTGGCGGTGCTGGAACCCGGATGCGTTGCCCCAGTGTCCAAGAGCCAATGGCACGACCGAGGACCAGCTGACGGTGCTGGAACCCGGTTACTAAGCTGTAGGTGCCCGCGCTTAAAAGCACTACCAAGGACCGCCTGGCGTTGGCGGAACTCGGATACCCAGGAGGAGGCACCTAAGCCAAAGGCTGGGCCCGGAACCAGCTGACGGTGCTGGAACCAGGTGGTGGACCCGAAGGCCCACAGGAGAGGAGAGAACAGCTAGGCCGCGAGGCAGCCGCAGTTACCGAACCCCAACAGTCCTACAGGGGGAGCTGGGCCTACTGGCACTACAGAACCAGCCTTGACTACCAGTTCACGCAGCCCACATAGGAAGCTCCTAAACTGGAGGCACCCTGGAGTTGGCTAACTCGACCGCACCACGACGGGGCAAGCATAGGCGTCTCAGTGAAGTTGACACAACCCGGAAACAGCTGATGGTGCTGAAACCAGGCTTGGCACGAGGGAGTACCTGTGACAAGAACACTGCCGAGAACCAGCTGGCGGTGCTGGAACCCAGATGCGTTGCCTTGCCTATTAAAGATTGTCTTCCTAGAGCCCCAACTAGCGGTGTTGGAGCAAAGGGTAAGCAGGGGGAGATGAGTGTAGGCCGAAGCCTGCACTGGAGGCAGCTTTGTGTCTGCGTTGCGTTTGCAGGACACTTTGCCGGCTACACACTGGGGGAACAGCTGGCGTTGCTGAACCCCACTAACACAATGGCGTGTGTTTTTCTCTGTGCAGCTAGCACTTGCGGGCAAAAACTAGCGATGTTAGAGCCCGTGTTGAAGCAAGAGGAGGAGGAGAGGAGCAGAGTGTAGGCCGAAGCCTAGTTGAACCAATTTCAAAGGAAACCTTTAAACCCCCCTCAGGTGTTACAAAGTACAAGAGACACACCTTGTGCAGTATTAATGCTGCACAAGTGAAAGGTTGCTCTATTAATTTGTCTACTTGCACACGCTGAATGAAAGACATACACAATTTACCATATTCTACAGTCAAACTGTAGTGGATGCGTGACTTGGTTTTTTGATGAGACGCAGCACAGGTGTCCAAAATAACGCCTTGGTGCTTGGCGCAGCTTCCTGAGCGTTGTTATTTGCTGTACAGGAGTCTGCGCTCTTGTGTTATCCCTTGGCAATGCCCTGTTAGCGCTGCCCATCTTATGACATCATTTCATGTTGGCCGGTGCGGTTAACGATGGCCATAAATCCCAGACCCACAGTGTCTTTTCATAAAGCCACACTGCGGTGCTGGGATTCGTGGCCTTGAGCAGTAAATATTTTGGCCGCTCACACACGTCCTTACACCTGCTTCAGACTGGGCGGCCTCTGCTGATCCCTTCTCGCATGCCGCGGCCATGAGGCTGCACAGTCTGAAGAAGGCGGAAGGAGATGAGTTAAGACAGGCGAAGATATGCACTGCTCGTGCCCATCAATCACACCCTCGCAGTCAAAATAATTAAGACAACGAGGAGCATTTTATTCAGGCAGGGCGGACGAACAGGCGCAAGTAGCCAACCAATGATGTCAGGAGACGGGAAGCGCTACCAAGGGGGGTGCTGCGTATCATTAGAAAGGAAAGTCACACCTCAGGGACAGTGGAATGGTCTCAAAGAGACACATTTTGTACGTGTTGAGTTCCACGTGGGCAAGGAGAAAACATCAGCCACCTTGTACAAATGCAGCAGTACTGCTGTACAAGGTGGCTGTTATACATTGAAACACCTGGGGGTGGGGGCCAGGCTCCCTTCAATTTCAGTTCATGTGCCTGCGTGGCGTTTGCAGGTCACGTTGCAAGCTGCACAGCAGGGGAACAGCTGGCGTTGCTGAACCCCACTAACACATTGGCTGGTGTTTTTCTCTGTGCAGATCGCATGTCCGGGCAAAAACTGGCGGTGTTTGAGCCCAGGGTCAGCAGGAGGAGGAGAGGAGCAAAGTGTAGGCCGAAGCCTGCACTGGTGGCAGCTTTTGGTCGGTTGTGCCAGCGTGGCTTGTGCTAGACACGATGCCGGCTACACAGCGGGGGAACAGCTGGCGGTGCTGAACCCCACTAACACATTGGCTGGTGTTTTTCTCTGTGCAGCTAGCATTTCCGGGCAAAAACTGGCGGTGTTTGAGCCCAGGGTCAGCAGGAGGAGGAGAGGAGCAAAGTGTAGGCCGAAGCCTGCACTGGTGGCAGCTTTTGGTCGGTTGTGCCAGCGTGGCTTGTGCTAGACACGATGCCGGCTACACAGCAGGGGAACAGCTGGCGGTGCTGAACCCCACTAACACATTGGCTGGTGTTTTTCTCTGTGCAGCTAGCATTTCCGGGCAAAAACTAGCGGTGTTTGAGCCCAGGGTCAGCAGGTGGAGGAGAGGAGCAAAGTGTAGGCCGAAGCCTGCACTGGTGGCAGCTTTTGGTCGGTTGTGCCAGCGTGGCTTGTGCTAGACACGATGCCGGCTACACAGCGGGGGAACAGCTGGCGGTGCTGAACCCCACTAACACATTGGCTGGTGTTTTTCTCTGTGCAGCTAGCATTTCCGGGCAAAAACTAGCGTTGTTAGAGCCCAGGGTCAGCAGGAGGAGGAGAGGAGCAGAGTGTAGGCCGAAGCCTAGTTGAACCAATTTCAAAGGTTACCTTTAACCCCCCCTCAGGTGTTACAAAGTACAAGAGCCACTCCTTCTGCAGCATGAATGCTGCACAAGTAAAAGGTTGCTCTATTAATTTGTCTACTTGCACAAGCTGAATGCAACACGTACACTATTTAGCCCATTATACTGTTAAACAGTAGTGGAGGCGTGACTTGTCTTTTTAAAGAAAAGCAGCACAGGTGTCGAAAACAACACCTTTTTGCATGGGCGCAGCTTCCTGAGCGTTGTTAGTTGCTGTACAGGAGTCTGCGCTCTTGTGATCCTTTGGCCATGCGCTGTGAGCGCTTCCTGTCTTATGACCTCATTTCATGTTGGCCGTTGCGGTTAGCGATGGACATGAATCCCAGACCCACAGTGTGTTTTTAAAAAATCACACTGCGGTGCTGGGATTCGTGCCCTGGTGCACTAAATATGTTTGCCGCTCACACATGTCCTTACACCTGCTTCAGAATGGGCGGCCTCATCTGATCCCTTATCGCATGCCGCGGCCATGAGGACACCCAGTCTGAAGAAGGCGGAAGGAGGTGACTTAAAACAGGCGAACATATGCACTGCACATGCCCATCAATAACACCCTCGCATCCAAAATATGAGACAACGAGGGGCGTTGTGTCGGGCAGGGCGGACGCACAGGCACAGGCAGCCAACCAATGATGTCAGAAGACGGGCAGCGCTAACAATGGGGGTGCTGCGTGTCATTAAAAAGGAAAGTCACACCTCAGTGACATTAGCATTGGTCTCTAATGAGACACATTTTGTACGTGTTGAGTTCCACGTGGGCAAGGAGAAAACATCAGCCACCTTGTACAAATGCAGCAGTACTGCTGTACAAGGTGGCTGTTATACATAGAAACACCTGAGGGTGGGGGGCAGGCTCCCTTCAATTTCAGTTCATGTGCCTGCGTGGCGTTTGCAGGTCACGTTGCAAGCTACACAGCAGGGGAACAGCTGGCGTTGCTGAACCCCACTGACACATTGACTGGTGTTTTTCTCTGTGCAGATTGCATGTCCGGGCAAAAACTAGCGGTGTTAGAGCCCAGGGTCAGCAGGAGGAGGAGGAGAGGAGCAAAGTGTAGGCCGAAGCCTGCACTGGTGGCAGCTTTTGGTCGGTTGTGCCAGCGTGGCTTGTGCTGGACACGATGCCGGCTACACAGCGGGGGAACAGCTGGCGGTGCTGAACCCCACTAACACATTGGCTGGTGTTTTTCTCTGTGCAGCTAGCATTTCCGGGCAAAAACTAGCGGTGTTTGAGCCCAGGGTCAGCAGGAGGAGTAGAGGAGCAGAGTGTAGGCCGAAGCCTAGTTGAACCAATTTCAAAGGTTACCTTTAACCCCCCCCTCAGGTGTTGCAAGGTACAAGAGCCACACCTTGAACAGCATTAATGATGCACACGTCAAAGGTTGCTCTATTTAATTTTGCTCCTTGCACACGCTGAATTAAACACGTACACTATTTAGCCCATTATACTGTCAAACAGTAGTGGAGGCGTGACTACTAGTCTTTTTAAGGTGACGCAGCACAGGTGTACAAATTTACACCTAGGTGCTGTGCGCAGATTCCTTACCGTTGTTATTTGCAGTACAGGAAACTGCGCTCTTGTGTTATCCCTTGGCAATACCCTGTTAGTGCAGGCCGTCTCATGACCTCATTTCATGTTGGCCGGTGCGGTTAACGATGGCCATAAATCCCAGACCCACAGTGGCTTTTCCTAAAGTTACACTGCGGTGCTGGGATTCGTGGCCTTGTGCAGTAAATATGTTCGCCGCTCACACATGTCCTTACACCTGCTTCAGACTGGGCGGCCTCAGCTGATCCCTTATCGCATGCCGCGGCCATGAGGCCGCACAGTCAGAAGAAGGCGGAAGGAGGGGAGTGAAGACAGGGGAACATATGCACTGCTCGTGCCCATCAATCACACCCTCGCAGTCAAAATATATGAGACAACGGGGGGCGTTGTGTCGGGCAGGGGGGACGCACAGGCACAGCCAGCCAACCAATGATGTCAGGAGACGGGCAGCGCTAACAATGGGGGTGCTGCGTGTCATTAAAAAGGAAAGTCACACCTCAGGGACATTGTAATGGTCTGTAATGAGACACATTTTGTACTTGTTGAGTTCCACGTGTGCAAGGAGAAAAAGTCAGCCACCTTGTACAAATGCAGCAGTACTGCTGTACAAGGTGGCTGTTATACATAGAAACACCTGGGGGGGGGGCAGGCTCCCTTCAATTTCAGTTCATGTGCCTGCGTGGCGTTTGCAGGACACGTTGCCAGCTACACAGCAGGGGAACAGCTGGCGGTGCTGAACCCCACTAACACATTGGCTGGTGTTTTTCTCTGTGCAGCTAGCATGTCCGGGCAGAAACTGGCGGTGTTTGAGCCCAGGGTCAGCAGGAGGAGGAGAGGAGCAAAGTGTAGGCCGAAGCCTGCACTGGTGGCAGCTTTTGGTCAGTTGTGCCAGCGTGGCTTGTGCTGGACACGATGCCGACTACACAGCAGAGGAACAGCTGGCGGTGCTGAACCCCACTAACACATTGGCTGGTGTTTTTCTCTGTGCAGCTAGCATGTCCGGGCAGAAACTGGCGTTGTTTGAGCCCAGGGTCAGCAGGAGGAGGAGAGGAGCAAAGTGTAGGCCGAAGCCTGCACTGGTGGCAGCTTTTGGTCGGTTGTGCCAGCGTGGCTTGTGCTAGACACGATGCCGGCTACACAGCGGGGGAACAGCTGGCGGTGCTGAACCCCACTAACACATTGGCTGGTGTTTTTCTCTGTGCAGCTAGCATTTCCGGGCAAAAACTGGCGGTGTTTGAGCCCAGGGTCAGCAGGAGGAGGAGAGGAGCAAAGTGTAGGCCGAAGCCTGCACTGGTGGCAGCTTTTGGTCGGTTGTGCCAGCGTGGCTTGTGCTAGACACGATGCCGGCTACACAGCGGGGGAACAGCTGGCGGTGCTGAACCCCACTAACACATTGGCTGGTGTTTTTCTCTGTGCAGCTAGCATTTCCGGGCAAAAACTGGCGGTGTTTGAGCCCAGGGTCAGCAGGAGGAGGAGAGGAGCAAAGTGTAGGCCGAAGCCTGCACTGGTGGCAGCTTTTGGTCGGTTGTGCCAGCGTGGCTTGTGCTAGACACGATGCCGGCTACACAGCAGGGGAACAGCTGGCGGTGCTGAACCCCACTAACACATTGGCTGGTGTTTTTCTCTGTGCAGCTAGCATTTCCGGGCAAAAACTAGCGGTGTTTGAGCCCAGGGTCAGCAGGTGGAGGAGAGGAGCAAAGTGTAGGCCGAAGCCTGCACTGGTGGCAGCTTTTGGTCGGTTGTGCCAGCGTGGCTTGTGCTAGACACGATGCCGGCTACACAGCGGGGGAACAGCTGGCGGTGCTGAACCCCACTAACACATTGGCTGGTGTTTTTCTCTGTGCAGCTAGCATTTCCGGGCAAAAACTAGCGTTGTTAGAGCCCAGGGTCAGCAGGAGGAGGAGAGGAGCAGAGTGTAGGCCGAAGCCTAGTTGAACCAATTTCAAAGGTTACCTTTAACCCCCCCTCAGGTGTTACAAAGTACAAGAGCCACTCCTTCTGCAGCATGAATGCTGCACAAGTAAAAGGTTGCTCTATTAATTTGTCTACTTGCACAAGCTGAATGCAACACGTACACTATTTAGCCCATTATACTGTTAAACAGTAGTGGAGGCGTGACTTGTCTTTTTAAAGAAAAGCAGCACAGGTGTCGAAAACAACACCTTTTTGCATGGGCGCAGCTTCCTGAGCGTTGTTAGTTGCTGTACAGGAGTCTGCGCTCTTGTGATCCTTTGGCCATGCGCTGTGAGCGCTTCCTGTCTTATGACCTCATTTCATGTTGGCCGTTGCGGTTAGCGATGGACATGAATCCCAGACCCACAGTGTGTTTTTAAAAAATCACACTGCGGTGCTGGGATTCGTGCCCTGGTGCACTAAATATGTTTGCCGCTCACACATGTCCTTACACCTGCTTCAGAATGGGCGGCCTCATCTGATCCCTTATCGCATGCCGCGGCCATGAGGACACCCAGTCTGAAGAAGGCGGAAGGAGGTGACTTAAAACAGGCGAACATATGCACTGCACATGCCCATCAATAACACCCTCGCATCCAAAATATGAGACAACGAGGGGCGTTGTGTCGGGCAGGGCGGACGCACAGGCACAGGCAGCCAACCAATGATGTCAGAAGACGGGCAGCGCTAACAATGGGGGTGCTGCGTGTCATTAAAAAGGAAAGTCACACCTCAGTGACATTAGCATTGGTCTCTAATGAGACACATTTTGTACGTGTTGAGTTCCACGTGGGCAAGGAGAAAACATCAGCCACCTTGTACAAATGCAGCAGTACTGCTGTACAAGGTGGCTGTTATACATAGAAACACCTGAGGGTGGGGGGCAGGCTCCCTTCAATTTCAGTTCATGTGCCTGCGTGGCGTTTGCAGGTCACGTTGCAAGCTACACAGCAGGGGAACAGCTGGCGTTGCTGAACCCCACTGACACATTGACTGGTGTTTTTCTCTGTGCAGATTGCATGTCCGGGCAAAAACTAGCGGTGTTAGAGCCCAGGGTCAGCAGGAGGAGGAGGAGAGGAGCAAAGTGTAGGCCGAAGCCTGCACTGGTGGCAGCTTTTGGTCGGTTGTGCCAGCGTGGCTTGTGCTGGACACGATGCCGGCTACACAGCGGGGGAACAGCTGGCGGTGCTGAACCCCACTAACACATTGGCTGGTGTTTTTCTCTGTGCAGCTAGCATTTCCGGGCAAAAACTAGCGGTGTTTGAGCCCAGGGTCAGCAGGAGGAGTAGAGGAGCAGAGTGTAGGCCGAAGCCTAGTTGAACCAATTTCAAAGGTTACCTTTAACCCCCCCCTCAGGTGTTGCAAGGTACAAGAGCCACACCTTGAACAGCATTAATGATGCACACGTCAAAGGTTGCTCTATTTAATTTTGCTCCTTGCACACGCTGAATTAAACACGTACACTATTTAGCCCATTATACTGTCAAACAGTAGTGGAGGCGTGACTACTAGTCTTTTTAAGGTGACGCAGCACAGGTGTACAAATTTACACCTAGGTGCTGTGCGCAGATTCCTTACCGTTGTTATTTGCAGTACAGGAAACTGCGCTCTTGTGTTATCCCTTGGCAATACCCTGTTAGTGCAGGCCGTCTCATGACCTCATTTCATGTTGGCCGGTGCGGTTAACGATGGCCATAAATCCCAGACCCACAGTGGCTTTTCCTAAAGTTACACTGCGGTGCTGGGATTCGTGGCCTTGTGCAGTAAATATGTTCGCCGCTCACACATGTCCTTACACCTGCTTCAGACTGGGCGGCCTCAGCTGATCCCTTATCGCATGCCGCGGCCATGAGGCCGCACAGTCAGAAGAAGGCGGAAGGAGGGGAGTGAAGACAGGGGAACATATGCACTGCTCGTGCCCATCAATCACACCCTCGCAGTCAAAATATATGAGACAACGGGGGGCGTTGTGTCGGGCAGGGGGGACGCACAGGCACAGCCAGCCAACCAATGATGTCAGGAGACGGGCAGCGCTAACAATGGGGGTGCTGCGTGTCATTAAAAAGGAAAGTCACACCTCAGGGACATTGTAATGGTCTGTAATGAGACACATTTTGTACTTGTTGAGTTCCACGTGTGCAAGGAGAAAAAGTCAGCCACCTTGTACAAATGCAGCAGTACTGCTGTACAAGGTGGCTGTTATACATAGAAACACCTGGGGGGGGGGCAGGCTCCCTTCAATTTCAGTTCATGTGCCTGCGTGGCGTTTGCAGGACACGTTGCCAGCTACACAGCAGGGGAACAGCTGGCGGTGCTGAACCCCACTAACACATTGGCTGGTGTTTTTCTCTGTGCAGCTAGCATGTCCGGGCAGAAACTGGCGGTGTTTGAGCCCAGGGTCAGCAGGAGGAGGAGAGGAGCAAAGTGTAGGCCGAAGCCTGCACTGGTGGCAGCTTTTGGTCAGTTGTGCCAGCGTGGCTTGTGCTGGACACGATGCCGACTACACAGCAGAGGAACAGCTGGCGGTGCTGAACCCCACTAACACATTGGCTGGTGTTTTTCTCTGTGCAGCTAGCATGTCCGGGCAGAAACTGGCGTTGTTTGAGCCCAGGGTCAGCAGGAGGAGGAGAGGAGCAAAGTGTAGGCCGAAGCCTGCACTGGTGGCAGCTTTTGTTCTGTTGTGCCAGCGTGGCTTGTGCTGGACACGTTGCCGACTACACAGCAGGGGAACAGCTGGCGTTGCTGAACCCCACTAACACATTGGCTGGTGTTTTTCTCTGTGCAGCTAGCAGTTCCGGGCAAAAACTAGCGGTGTTTGAGCCCAGGGTCAGCAGGAGGAGTAGAGGAGCAGAGTGTAGGCCGAAGCCTAGTTGAACCAATTTCAAAGGTTACCTTTAACCCCCCCCTCAGGTGTTGCAAGGTACAAGAGCCACACCTTGAACAGCATTAATGATGCACAAGTCAAAGGTTGCTCTATTTAATTTTGCTCCTTGCACACGCTGAATTAAACACGTACACTATTTAGCCCATTATACTGTCAAACAGTAGTGGAGGCGTGACTACTAGTCTTTTTAAGGAGACGCAGCACAGGTGTACAAATTTACACCTAGGTGCTGTGCGCAGATTCCTTACCGTTGTTATTTGCAGTACAGGAAACTGCGCTCTTGTGTTATCCCTTGGCAATTCCCTGTTAGTGCAGGCCGTCTCATGACCTCATTTCATGTTGGCCGGTGCGGTTAACGATGGCCATAAATCCCAGACCCACAGTGGCTTTTCCTAAAGTCACACTGCGGTGCTGGGATTCGTGGCCTTGTGCAGTAAATATGTTCGCCGCTCACACATGTCCTTACACCTGCTTCAGACTGGGCGGCCTCAGCTGATCCCTTATCGCATGCCGCGGCCATGAGGCCGCACAGTCAGGAGAAGGCGGAAGGAGGGGAGTGAAGACAGGGGAACATATGCACTGCTCGTGCCCATCAATCACACCCTCGCAGTCAAAATATATGAGACAACGGGGGGCGTTGTGTCGGGCAGGGGGGACGCACAGGCACAGCCAGCCAACCAATGATGTCAGGAGACGGGCAGCGCTAACAATGGGGGTGCTGCGTGTCATTAAAAAGGAAAGTCACACCTCAGGGACATTGTAATGGTCTGTAATGAGACACATTTTGTACTTGTTGAGTTCCACGTGTGCAAGGAGAAAAAGTCAGCCACCTTGTACAAATGCAGCAGTACTGCTGTACAAGGTGGCTGTTATACATAGAAACACCTGGGGGGGTGGGGGGCAGGCTCCCTTCAATTTCAGTTCATGTGCCTGCGTGGCGTTTGCAGGACACGTTGCCAGCTACACAGCAGGGGAACAGCTGGCGGTGCTGAACCCCACTAACACATTGGCTGGTGTTTTTCTCTGTGCAGCTAGCATGTCCGGGCAGAAACTGGCGTTGTTTGAGCCCAGGGTCAGCAGGAGGAGGAGAGGAGCAAAGTGTAGGCCGAAGCCTGCACTGGTGGCAGCTTTTGGTCAGTTGTGCCAGCGTGGCTTGTGCTGGACACGATGCCGACTACACAGCAGGGGAACAGCTGGCGGTGCTGAACCCCACTAACACATTGGCTGGTGTTTCTCTCTGTGCAGCTAGCATGTCCGGGCAGAAACTGGCGGTGTTTGAGCCCAGGGTCAGCAGGAGAGGAGCAGAGTGTAGGCCGAAGCCTAGTTGAACCAATTTCAAAGGTTACCTTTAACCCCCCCTCAGGTGTTGCAAGGTACAAGAGCCACACCTTGTGCAGCATTAATGCTGCACAAGTAAAAGGTTGCTCTATTTGTTTTGCTCCTTGCACACGCTGACTAAAACACGTACACTATTTAGCCCATTATACTGTCAAACAGTTGTGGAGGCGTGACTTGTCTTTTTAAGGAGACGCAGCACAGGTGTCAAAATTTGCACCTAGGTACTGGGCGCAGATTCCTGAGCGTTGTTATTTGCTGTACAGGAGTCTGCGCTATTGTGATCCCTTGGCCATGCGCTGTGAGCGCTTCCTGTCTTCTGACCTCATTTCATATCGGCCGTTGCGGTTAGCGATGGACATGAATCCCAGACCCACAGTGTGTTTTCAAAAAATCACACTGCGTGGCTGGGATTCGTGGCCTTGTGCAGTAAATAGGTTTGCCGCTTACACATGTCCTTACACCTGCTCCAGACTGGGCGGCCTCAGCTGATCCCTTATCGCCTACCACGGCCAGGAGGCCGCACAGTCTGAAGAAGGCGGAAGGAGATGAGTTAAGACAGGCGAACATATGCACTGCTCGTGCCCATAAACCACACCCTCGCTGACAAAATAAATATGACAACGAGGAGCGTTGTTTCTAGCAGGGCGGATGCACAGGCGCAGCCAGCTAACCATGATGACAAAAGATGGGAAACGCTACCAAGGGGGGTGCTGCGTATCATTAGAAAGGAAAGTCACACCTCAGGGACAGTGGAATGGTCTCAAAGAGACACATTTTGTACGTGTTGAGTTCCACGTGGGCAAGGAGAAAACATCAGCCACCTTGTACAAATGCAGCAGTACTGCTGTACAAGGTGGCTGTTATACATAGAAACACCTGGGGGTGGGGGCCAGTTTCCCTTTAATTTCAGTTCCTGTGCCTGCATGGCGTTTGCAGGTCACGTTGCCGGCTACACAGCAGGGGAACAGCTGGCGTTGCTGAACCCCACTAACACATTGGCTGGTGTTTTTCTCTGTGCAGCTAGCACTTCCGGGCAAAAACTAGCGGTGTTTGAGCCCAGGGTCAGCAGGAGGAGGAGAGGAGCAGAGTGTAGGCCGAAGCCTGCACTGGTGGCAGCTTTTGTTCTGTTGTGCCAGCGTGGCTTGTGCTGGACACGTTGCCGACTACACAGCAGGGGAACAGCTGGCGGTGCTGAACCCCACTGACACATCACCTAGTGTTTTTTCTGTGTAGACAACACTTCCAGGTGGCAACTGACAGTGTTGAAACCCAGGGAATCAAAGAGGAGCAGAGTGTAGGCCGAAGCCTGCAGTGGAGCAAGTTGAAAGGGAACCTTTAACCCCCCCCCCCAGGCATTTGTTGCTGAAGGAGCCATCTTGTACAGCAGTAATACTGCACATGGAAAATGGTGGCTCCGAAAATTATGCTCCTTGCAAACGCTGAAGTACACACTCATATAATGTGTCCCCTCACACCGTCAAACCATCCCGGAAGTGGGACTTTCCTTTGTAATGTGACACAGCACAGCCGTCATTCCAACCCCCTTGGTGCCGGGCGCCACCTCCTCAACGTTGTTTGGTTCTGTCACAGAGCCCGCGCTGTAATGTTATCCCTTGGCCATGCACAGTTAGCGGTGCCCGTCTTCTGACATCATGTAGGTGTCAGGCTGGCAGTGCCTGTGCGTCCAAGCTGCCCGAGATCCAACCTTGCAGTGTCATCTAATGTAGTCCCACTGCGGGCCAGGGATCCATGGGCATGCGCAGTGCATATCATCGCCTCTCACTCACCTCCTTCCTGCTTCTTCAGACTGTGCGGCGTCACGGCCGTGGCATGCTATTAGGGATCAGCTGACGCCGCCTAGTCTGAAGAAGCGTGAAGAAGGGGAGTGAGAGGCTAGTATATGCACTGCGCATGGCCATGGATACCAGGCCCACTGTGGGATCACATTAGACGACACTGCGAGGTGTGATTTCGGGCAGCGTGGACGCACAGGCACAGCCAGGACGACAACAAATGATGTCAGAGGACGGGCAGCGCAAACTGTGCATGGCCAAGGGATAACATAACAGCGCAGGGTCCATGACGGAATCAAACAACGCTAAGGAGGCAGCGCACGGTGCCAAGGGGGTAGCAATGACGGCTGTGCTGCGTCACATTACAAAGGAAAGTCCCACCTCCGGGACGGTTGGACGGTGTGAGGGGACACATTACATGAGTGTGTAGTTCAGCGTTTGCAAGGAGCATAATTTCAAGAGCGACCTTTCCCTTGTGCAGTATTAGTGCTGCACATGGTGGCTCTTTCAGTAACAAACGCCTAGGGGGGGGGGGACAGGTCCCCTTACATTTTAGTTGTGCCAGCGTGGCGGTCGCATGACACATTGCCGGATACACAGCTGGGGATCAGCTGACGTTACTGAACCCCAATAACAGAGGAGCGACTGTTGACTGTGCACACAGCACTTCCAGGCACCAACTGGCGGTGTTAGAGCCCAGGGACAGCAGGAGGAGCAGATCGGAGGTATTGCCACACACACAGCTGGGGATCAGCTGACGTTACTGAACCCCAATAACAGAGGAGCGACTGTTGACTGTGCACACAGCACTTCCAGGCACCAACTGGCGGTGTTAGAGCCCAGGGACAGCAGGAGGAGCAGATTGGAGGTATTGCCGCACACACAGCTGGAGATCAGCTGACGTTACTGAACCCCAATAACAGAGGAGCGACTGTTGACTGTGCACACAGCACTTCCAGGCACCAACTGGCGGTGTTAGAGCCCAGGGACAGCAGGAGGAGCAGAGGAACAGAGTGTAGGCCGAAGCCTGATTGGAGCAAGTTGAAAGGAAACCTTTAACCCTCCGTCACATACAACTGATCTGACAGGCGCTTCTCTTTTACTTTCATTTCTCCTTCCTCACCAGATTGTGAGGAAACCCCCTCCCTCCAGGTAGTCTCCTGTCTCTTGAAGGTCTGTGAAACCTGATATCACAGTTGGATTTCAGAGCTTCAGGGGAGAGGATATAGCTGCACAGATCTCTCAGGCTCATTGTATGTGAATACGTCACATTCAGTAAGGTTGGTATTTTATGTTTTTATTCATCACAATAGTTTATTTAGCTTGTTTTATGAATGTATAGCACAAAATGTGAGGATATTTCATAGAAATAAGGGAGATTTTATAAAAGAAAGTGTGCTGCTCAGGCATATACAGTAGTTCCCTAACATATTCCTTCTCTTGCTTCAGATTATCTACTGAAATGGAGAGGAAAATGTACAATTTATCCAAACAACTTGATGTTGAGGAAGTAACAAACATGCTGTTAGATGATAGAGACCTCACACTGAATGAGGATTTAGGAGAGGAAAGTGGTTTACAAGTTGTGATCTGATTGATTATCTGAAAATTCAGAAGCTGTCATATGTGGGAACTGTAAGAAGAAACAAAAGGG
Organism: Ranitomeya imitator; assembly: GCF_032444005.1. Lineage (NCBI taxonomy): Eukaryota > Metazoa > Chordata > Amphibia > Anura > Dendrobatidae > Ranitomeya > Ranitomeya imitator. The sequence continues at coordinate 199,896,700 of NC_091288.1, forward strand.
AATTGCCGCCACAGTTTGTAAGTGTGAAAGAGAGACAACAGTACAGCAGTATGTTTGCATTCCATAACGGAAAGGCTTTAGTTTCCTATGTACCACATGCCAAAAAAATCGTACTTCTTCTATCAACACTTCATGATGATGCTGCCATCGATCCTGGGACTGGGGCAGAAAAAAACCCGGAGATAATTACATTTTACAATGCCACCAAAGGGGGTGTGGATACAGATCAGATGTGCTCCACTTTCAACGTCAGCAGAAACATCAAACGCTGGCCAATGGTCATATTTTTTGCTATGTTGAATTTGGGTGGTATAAATTCACAAGTAATTTATCTTGAAAACAAGCTTGAACCACTCCGTAGACGATTGTATCTGAAAAAATTGGCCCATGAACTAGTACTTGGAGAGCTACGCAGGAGAAGCGTGAAAACAATCGGTATCCCCTCTCGCCTTCAAGTTCAGCTCAAAAGGTTCCGCCCAGAAGATGATGGTGAAAAGTCACCATCTGCACCACCTCACAAAAGAAGGAGATGCACCACCTGCCAAACGGAAAGCAGAACCAGAAGGCTTTCAAATTATGAATGTCTCAAATGTCATAAAGCAATTTGCCTGACACATGCAAAAATGGTGTGTAATTCTTGCTATTTGCTCTGCAAGTGTGACTTTTCTGGGGAAACCTCAGCATCTACTTCTGATTGAATATGTTTTTAATAGAACTTAAGGTACCTTAAAATTAAGTTTGTGTTCAAAAATTTTCTTTGTACATTTTTTTGAGAGAGTCGAACTGGGGACTATTTGGCGGGAGTTTTGAAAAGTTTGTATTTCATAGTTATTAGTTTTATGTTAAGTTAATGTTTTTTTTTTGCAACTGATTATGTGTAGTCTCTTTTATTACATCCCTATGAAGGTCACTGATCACTTTTAGAGCACTGAAATTGCAAACATTAGATATTATAGGTATTTTTCCAGCAGGCGCCTGACAGGCACATTGTATGTGAACTCGTTAGTCCGAATATTGTATGTGACGGAGGGTTAACCCCCCCCCCAAGACGTTTGTAGCTGAAAGAGCCATCTTGTGCAGCACTAAGGATGCAAAAGGAAAAGGTTGCTCTTTTAATTATGCTCCTTGCAAACACCGAAGTAAACACTAAAAATGTGTCCCTTTATACCGTTAAACCGTTCCGCAGGTGCGAATTTCCTTCGTAATGGGACACAGCACAGCTGTCATTCCTATCCCCTTGATGCCATGCGCTGCCTCCTCAGCGTTGTTTTAAGCTGTCACGGAGCCTGCGCTGTTCTGTTAGCCCTTGGCCATGCCCAATTAGCGCTGCCTGTCTTCTGACATAATTTGGTGTCAGGCTGTCAGTGCCTGTGCGTCCACGCTGCTCCAGATCCCACCTCACAGTCTCATCTAACGTAATCCCACTGCGGGCCTTGGAACCATGGGCATGCACAGTGCATAACCTCGACTCTCACTCCCCTCCTTCCCTCTTCTTCAGACTGTGCGGTGTCACGGCCGTGGCATGCTAGGGATCAGCTGACGGCGCACAGTCTAAAGAAGGCGGAGGGAAATGAGCGAGAGCCCGAGGGGAAGATATGCACTGCGCATGCCCATGGATCCCAGGCCCGCAGTGTGACTCAATCAGAAGACACTGCGAGGCGGGATCTCGGGCACCGCGGCCGCACAGGCGCAGCCAGCCTGACACCAAATTATGTCAGAAGACAGGCAGCGCAAATAGGGCATGCCCAAGGGATAACAGAACAGCGCAGGCTCCGTGACAGCTTAAAACAACGCTGAGGAGGCAGCGCATGGCACCAAGGGGGTAGGAATGACGGCTGTGCTGCGTCACATTACGAAGGAAAGTCCCAGCTCCGGGACGGTATAACGGTATCAGTGAACACATTTTCTAAGTGTTAAGTTCTGCGTGTGCAAAGAGCTAAAAAAAAAGAGCTACCTTTTCCTTGTGCAGCATTACTGCTGCACAAGATGGCTCTTTCAGTAACAAACGACGGGGGGGGGGGGGGGACAGGTTCCCTTACATTTAGGTTGTTGTGCCAGCGTGGCGGTCGCAGGACACATTGCCGGCTACACAGCTGGGGATCAGCTGACGTTACTGAAACCCAATAACACTGGGTCGTATGTTTTTACTGTGCAGCCTGCACTTCTGAGCCGCAACTGGCGGTGTTGGAGCCCAGGAATAGCAGTTCAGGTGGTAGAAAGATGAACACAGCAGGAGACCTGGATGACACCCAATTACTTAATCAGGCAGAGGAGTGGCAAATTCCTGCGAGATCCAGGCCTGGTTCATTTTCAGGAAAGTAAGCCGGTCAACGTTATCGGAGGATAGTCGCATGCGACGGTCTGTTAGTACACCACCTGCGGCACTAAAGACACGTTCCGATAAGACACTAGCCGCAGGGCAAGCCAGCACCTCCAATGCATACTGGCTTAGCTCTGGCCATGTATCCAGCTTAGAGACCCAAAACTTGAACGGGGAAGAGCCGTCTGGGAGTACAGTAAGAGGGCAAGCCATGTAGTCTGTCACCATCTGACGGAACCGTTGCCTCCTGCTGACTGGAGCCGCCGGTGATGGTGTAGACATTTGGGGCGGGCACACAAAAGTGTGCCAGAGTTGTGCCATACTGGGCTTGCCTTGGGCAGAGGCACTGCTTCTGCTCCCTCTTTGGGCAGAGCCTCCCCCACTGCCTCGACGCACTGAGCTGCTTTGTAAAGCACTAGCAGCACTCCTCTCAGTTGGACAGGAGAAGATGATGGAATTCACCAGTGTGTCGTGGTACTCCCGCAATTTACGCTCCCGGGTCAACGCAGGGATGAGGTTTTGGACGTTGTCCCGGTAGCGAGGATCGAGGAGGGTGAACACCCAATAATCAGGCATGTTGAGAATGTGGTCGATGCGGCGGTCGTTTCTCAGGCACTGCAGCATGAAATCCACCATGTGCTGCAGAGTGCCAACTGGCCCAGAAACGCTGTCCCCTGCTTGAGACATGATCTCTGCCCGCTCGTCATCACCCCACCCTCGCTGTACACACTGACCACTGGACAATTGTGTCGCTCCCTCCTCTGGACGGAGCTCTTCCTCCTCCATTGACTCCTCCTCATCCTCCTCACAAATTGGCCCCTGCGTACCCCTTCGTGAGGAACCACGTGGCGCTGACTCTCCAGAAGCTGATGGAAAAGGTGACTCCTCATCCTCCACCTCTTCCACCACATCATCCCTTAACCCTTGCAAAGTTTGCTGAAGCAGGCAGATAAGGGGGACAGTCATGCTGACTAGTGCATCATCTGCACTTGCCATCCGCGTGGAATAATCAAAAGGACGCAAAACCTGGCAGACGTCCTTCATAGTGGCCCACTCTGTGGTTGTGAAGTCTGATCGGCGCTGACTGCGACTTCTTTGCGCCTGATGCAGCTGGTACTCCATAACTGCTTGCTGCTGCTCACACAACCGCTCCAACATATGTAACGTGGAATTCCACCGGGTAGGTAGGTCACATATGATGCGGTGTTCCGGAAGGCGGAATCGGCGCTGCAGAGCAGCAATGCGGGATCTGGCCAAGCTGGAACGCCGCAAGTGAGCACACTCTAGGCGGACCTTGTGCAGCAGGGCATCAAGATCCGGATAGTCCCTCAGAAAACTCTGCACAACCAAATTGAGCACATGTGCCAGACATGGGATGTGAGTGAGGTTGCCAAGGGCCAAAGCTGCCACCAGATTTCGGCCATTGTCACACACTACCATGCCTGGCTGGAGATTCGCTGGCAGTAACCACACATCGCTCTCCTGCTTTATGGCATTCCAGAGCTCCTGCGCTGTGTGGCTTCGATGCCCCAATGAAACTAGTTTCAAGACGGCCTGCTGACGTTTGGCCACGGCTGTGCTCATGTCGGTCATAGGTAAACGTTCACGGGTCCATGTGGGGGTGGACTGTGACGGATCCTGCAGAGAGGAATCAGAGGAACTGGTGTAAGAGGAGGAGTCGATGCGTACAGACTGGATTCCTGCAATCCTTGGAGTGGGCAGGACACGTCCTGCGCCACTCGCACGATCTGTACCTGGCTCAACAACATTAACCCAATGGGCAGTGAGGGAAACATATCGCCCCTGTCCATGCTGACTGGTCCACGCATCGGTCGTGAGGTGGACCTTGCTACTGACGGCGTTCAGTAGCGCATGTTTTATGTTTGCCTCAACATGCCTGTGCAGGGCAGGGACAGCCTGCCTGCTGAAGTAAAAGCGGCTGGGCACCTTGTACTGTGGGACTGCCAATGCCATCAAGTCACGGAAGCTGTCAGTCTCCACCAGCCTGAACGAGAGCATTTCCAGGGACAACAGTTTGGCAATGCCTGCATTCAGAGCCTGTGCTCGGGGGTGGTTGGCCGAGAATGCCCGCCTTTTCTCCCATGCCTGTACTACCGATGGCTGTAGAGTAGACTGGGAGTGTGAGGATGACTGGGAAGGTGGTGCTGTGGGTGGAATTACACAAGGTCTCTGGGAGGAAGCCAAACCAGCTGTGCGTGAGCTGGAGGAAGAGGCAACACGAGCTGAAGAGGTGGTAGCTGCCGCTGTTGGTTGGCCTACATCTTCAGTGTGTTTCTGTAACTCCACCGCGTGCCTGGTCCGCACATGTTTCCACATATTTGTGGTATTGAGGTTGCTGACATTTTTCCCTCTTTTTACTTTATGATGACACAGCTTGCATTTGACAAAACAAATGTCATCTGCAACTGTGTCAAAAAAGGACCAGGCACTGCAAGTCTTGGGAGCGCCCTTTTTGGCTTTGGAAAGAGACAGGCTCCTAACGGGTGCCAAAGTGGAGGCTACAGGCTCCGCAGTCTTCCCCCTCCCTCTCCCTCTTTGGCCCGTAAGAGGAAGCTCTTCCTCTGAGCTGCTCCCACCACCTTCCTGTTCCTCACGCCACGATGGGTCAAGGACCTCATCATCTCCACTACCCTCTGCCACCAACTGCTCCTCCTGGGTAGTCTCAGCAGCACAGTACGCACGAGAAAGCGGCACCTGAGTTTCATCATCAGATGCGTACTGCGCTGTGGTCACCGGAGGCACTGGCCCACCTGCCTCTTCAGAGTCAGAGAGAAAAAGGTGTTGGGCATCACTGCACACTGCCTCTTCTTCCATTTCTCCAATGCTGCTTGGCTGGCCCCCTGTTTCCAAGCCAAGAGATTCAGAGAACAGAAGTAGAGACGGCTCCTGTCCTGGGCTCTCTGACTGCCTGGCCAATTTGGCAGGTGGTGAAGAGACAGATGGCTGCTCTCCAGTGCTCTGTGCCTGAGAGGATGTGGCACTAACTGAAGTCGATGCCGAGGCGTTAGCTGCCATCCACCCGACAACGGCTTCAATTTGGTCTTCACGCAGCAGCGGTGCACGGCGCTCTCCGACAAAGCTGCGCATGAAGGACTGTTCCCTGCTGAAACTGAGTGACGACGAGTCACCGGCGCCCGCAGCAGGCACAGAATCACCACGTCCTCTCCCTGCTCCTCTCCCTGCTCCGCGCCCACGCCCACGTGCCTTACTCCCTGCCCTCTTCATCTTGGTTGACAGATAAAGATAAGCAGAAAAGTACTAAGGCCTTAGTGTGCTTATTCCTGTAATGCTCCTCCTAACAGGTGTAAGAAACACTAATGTTGTAAATTGTGGACTAAACTTTATTATTTTTCAAATGTGGCCTACACAAGTGTTAAGTTGTGTTTGGTGAACTTAACTTTTTTTTTGGTGCAGATCGGGCTACAGAGCTAGTTTAAATCACACGGAGACCGTGCAGACAGCCGTAAACGGCGCTGCAAGGCCAAAAAACCCTCCTCTAGGTTATCCTATATAGTGTTTTTCCACTATTTAGCTGGATACAAGTGGAAAGACACTAATAGGAATTTTTTTTTTCAAATTTTAAACTGGCTGCACTATTTGAAAAAAAGGAAATTGTTTTTCAAGGTATGAGGCAGTAACGCACCCTGAGCTGAATCCAACCGGCTATGGCTGCACACAGACTACAGGGCGAGCTGCGCTCACACAGAGACCGTGCAGACAGCTGTAAACGGCGCTGCAAGGCCCCAAAAAAACCCTCTAGGTTATCCTATGTAGTGTTTTTCCACAATTGAGCTGGAGACTGGTGGAAAGACACTAATAGGAATTTTTTTTTTTCAAATTTTAAACAGGCTGCACTATTTCAAAAAAAGGAAAATTTTTCTCAAGGTATGAGCCAGTAACGAACCCTGAGCTGAATCCAACCGGCTATGGCTGCACACAGACTACAGGGCGAGCTGGGCTCACACGGAGACCGTGCAGACAGCCGTAAACGGCGCTGCAAGGCCAAAAAACCCTCCTCTAGGTTATCCTATATAGTGTTTTTCCACTATTTAGCTGGATACGAGTGGAAAGACACTTACAGGATTTTTTTTTTTCAAATTTTAAACAGGCTGCACTATTTGAAAAAAAAGGAAAATTTTTCGCAAGGTATGAGCCAGTAACGAACCCTGAGCTGAATCCAACCGGCTATGGCTGCACACAGACTACAGGGCGAGCTGGGCTCACACGGAGACCGTGCAGACAGCCGTAAACGGCGCTGCAAGGCCAAAAAACCCTCCTCTAGGTTATCCTATATAGTGTTTTTCCACTATTTAGCTGGATACGAGTGGAAAGACACTAATAGGAATTTTTTTTTTTCAAATTTTAAACAGGCTGCACTATTTGAAAAAAAGGAAAAAATTTTCTCAAGGTATGAGCCAGTAACGAACCCTGAGCTGAATCCAACCGGCTATGGCTGCACACAGACTGCAGGGCGAGCTGGGCTCACACGGAGACCGTGCAGACAGCCGTAAACGGCGCTGCAAGGCCCTAAAAAACCCCTCTAGGTTATCCTATGTAGTGTTTTTCCACAATAGAGCTGGAGACTGGTGGAAAAACACTAATAGGAAATTTGAGAAAAAATGTGCAGCAGGCTGCACTAAGAGCAAAAAAGAACAACTGTGTGAGGCAGTGTGAACCCCCCCTGAGCTGAATACAACCGGGTATATGGCTGCACACAGACTACAGAGTGAGCTGCACACACACACACAGAGACCTTGCAGAACGCTGTTAAAACAGCGCTGCAAGGCAAGAGCAAGGTGAACAGTGAAGAACACACAGCGTTTTGCTAAATTAGCCTTTGGAAAGGAAAATAAAGCAATTAGCAAGCTCAACTGGCCCTCAGTTAGAACACAGCGTCCTGTCCCTAACTGAAATCACAGCAGAGTGAGCGCAAAATGGCGGCAGCGCTTTTTTATAGTGCAGAGTGACATCATTTCAGCAGCCAATCCCAGCCTTGCCAGTACTTACATGCCCACCATGCTAAACAGGATGTGCCCACACTTTCATTCATTCCTCATTGGCTGCTGCGTTCAATTTGAATTCTGGGAACTTCCGATTCCGGTATCCGATACGCGGGAAGTATCGGAATTCGGTATCGGAATTCCGATACCGCAAATATCGGCCGATACCCGATACTTGCGGTATCGGAATGCTCAACACTAGTTGCCACTCCTCAGTGCAAAGCATGACATCAGAATTGGCTGTATGAGAGGCCTCTAAGTAGGATCTAAAGAGTAGTGTTTCTTCTTCTGGAGAGTGACATGCCTGGCATTACAGTGTAAGGAGGTTGTCATACGCATGGATTGTGGAACCACTGTGCCATGGACCAGGCTTACCCATTAGTGGTGTTTCTAAGCATCAACCTGGTTTGTACTAGAGCTAGGTGGAGTAAGGCATGTGCAACCGGTAGCCGCCATTTACCACTCCTGGGCAGTCCCCGATACTGCAGCAGCTGACCTCAAGACTTAGGAAAGCAGTCACGAACACTGACTCAGAGTCACTGGCAGGACGGGATTCAGAATTGTAGGTAGACAACACTGATTCTGGATCATCAGACAGAGCATGCACAAGTACGTGTTCAGGGGCCGCCGGAAAAGTTTGGGGCTTAGACACTGCAGTAGCAGTTTCAGTTTCAGGTACAGCCGATGTGGCTTCTGATTCAGGTAACCAATGATCGTCCAAGACACGCACGACCTACACTACCCTTGCCTACTGTATCCTCACCCATCCCTTGTAGATTGTGAGCCTTCATGGACAGAGTCCTTTCTCTTTATACACCAGTCGTGACTAGTCTTGTCTATGATTATTATACCTGTTATTATTATGTATACCCCTCCTCGCATGTAAAGCGCCATGGAATATATGGTGCTATAATAATAAATAATAATAATTAAGGTAGCTCGCCTGTGTGGTTTCAGGCTCTGGTATCACTGGAGCGGCTTCAGGTTCAGGCTCCGCTAGAGTAGTACAGCCTCAGATACAGCTGGAGCTGTTTCGGGCAACACAGGTTAAAGAAACAGGTTCTGGTTTAGAAAACATGGTTATTAAGAACAGGGACAGGGATATGGCAACTGACTAGTGTGCACTAGTGTACACTGAATAATCAAAGGGAAGGCGTTGCTCACGCACCTCCCTACTGTGGAGAGTGCATTGTATACTCAATGCCTCCCCGAATTGAATCAAGGAGTGTGTACACAAACTAGACGCACCACCGGGAGGCCTTACTGACATGCGCATGCCCAGAAAACAAGGAAGCTACAGCAGGGAATGGGAAGACTGCCATATAGCCGGGATCCCTGCCGGGAGGAGAGAGAGGGACTATGCAAGGACGCCGGACATTGGCGTTGCAGAGGATTTTTATAAGGCTTGCCAAAGGATCGATATTGACTTTTAGGATGGCTACTTCCAATTAGTGGAACTAGAGATCAAGTCATCTTCCTCTCTGAAAAGACAATTTGCATATTTAATTTCCCAGAGGAGCAGTGCAAGGTTTATAAGCCTCATTACACTGGCATGTAAGGTATGTCAATCTCCACAAAGAGATAGATTGCACCTTACTGTAGATCCATGGCAAATATGTTCACACATGGCACCTTTTTTTTTTCTACTGCTTGAGACCGAGATAAAGTAATATGGCAAAACAATACCTAACTGGGTGCCTCTGTAGTCAGGTTCTCATTCATTCCCTCCGTTTTTGTATATGGAAATAAGTTTGGTTGCCCCTCCATGAAGTTTTTTTTAGCTTAATATTGTAATTTATCTTCTATATATTTACATCTAATTGAAGGGGATATCTCATAGACACATGCTCACTATTGCTACTTCCAATAGATGGCATTAGAGTTATATTCCTCTTTCTCTCTAAAGAGACAATTTACATATTTCCCAGAGGAGCATTACAAGGCTTAAAAGTCTCCTCACCTTGGCATGCCTGGCTTTACATGACAGTCTCCAGAAGGAGAAATATTATCCCTCGGATTCTGGGCAGACGTCTCTCACCCAACCAAATTAGATCTCATGTTTTGCACTGATGATGGGCAGTGCCCTGAAACATAGTGTCTGCAATTTGAGATTTTGGTTTTGGCTTTTATCTTAAGTCATGTGGCAGGGCTCGACAGAGGGTTGATATGAACTTTTAGGATTGCTACTTCCAATATATGGCAATAGATTTCCAGTGCTCTTCCTCTCTGATTAGACAATTTGCATATTTCCAGAGAAGCATTACAAGGCTTAAAAATCTCCTCACCTTGGTACATCAGCCTTTACATGTCAGTCTCCTGAAGGAGAAACATTACCCCTTGGATTCTGGGCAGACGACTGTCACCGAACCAAACCAGGTCTCACGCTTTGCACTGATGATGGGCAGTTCCCTGAAACACGGTGCCTGCAATTTGAGATTTTGGTTTTGGCTTTTATCTTAAGTCATGATGCAGGGTTCGTCAGAGGGTTGATATGAACTTTTAGGATTGCTACTTCCAATAAGTGGCACTAGAGTTCTAGCCCTCTTCCTCTTTAAAGAGACAATTTGTATATTTCCCAGTGAAGCATTTAAAGGCTTAAAAGTCTCCTCACCTTGACATGTTTGTCTCTGCAAGGAGAAATATTACTCCTTGGATCCTTCACTACCTCTCCATCACGCAGAATATTTTAACGTGATCAATAAAGGTTTTGGTGGTCATACATTTATCATCTTTTCTATTGATAGGCAAGACATTTTTTTTTATTTATTTGTACAGTACGTTCAGAAAAACTTTTATTTTTTACAGAGAGTGGGATACAGGGCTAACAGATATTTCTGGCAGTGCTCATGTCATGTTTTCTCTATGTGCCAACAAGTTCCAAAACGCCTCATTTTCGTAGCCGACTAAGTGGGTAAACACAGCACCTGAGAACGATATTTCCCTTCGCTCTACGGGAAGTATTGTCATTACAAATTCTGATAAAAGTTCCTTAATGCATTTTGCTTAGAGTTACGAAAGATAAATAAAAACAAATTTGCATACGAAATAGCGTGTGATATCTTCAAACGCACCTAAGCGGGTGTGTAGTGTCGCCAATTGCGGAGAGTCTTTCATCCCCAGCAGTGATGATACGGGGGACGGTATTTTGTCGTGTAGGTTTTGCTCACAAACAAAGCTCCGTCTAATTAGTCACATTAAACCTTTGAGCTTGGAGTCTCTTTGTGATATCGGCGCGGTGGATTGTACTTTTATTTATAGCTCGCTTCTCTGAAGAAGTTTAAATTGCAATATGTTATTTTGATAAGGAAAGGAACAATGTTGTCTGTTTTCTTGTTGCAGGAGCTAATTAATGAGTTTGCTTTCAGTTCCCCAAACAATGTAGCGCAACGTGCATGATGGTAAACTGTCTTAAAGGTAAACTGAAAATGTTTTTATTAAGTTGTCGTGTCGTCAAATAATTCATTTGTTTGTTAGGGTTTTTTGTTGTTTTTTAAAAGGTAATAAAGGAGGACAATGTCTTCTCAATCGTTAAAGTCTTCAAACCCATTAGATTAAAGGCATCTGATAGAGTTGAGCAAAATGATTAGAAGGGTCTGGTCGCCTCTTCTGATTACGATGCACCCACTTCATGACATAGCAGAGGTCTATTAATCAAAAGAAGGCAACCAGGATTACAAGTTATCAACTCTCAATCATGAATGAGAGAACCTTGACCACCCTGTGAACGGAATGTTGGTCAACCATTGGCACTGATGCTCAATTCGAAATGTTTGGAACTGACCCGGGCAGCAGAGTACAGAGCTCAACTTTCTTCTTCGGTCCCATAAAAAGTGAACACAGGGGCAGTGCTCATGCTTGACCACCACTACATTCAAACAGGAACATAGGACTCCCATTTTTGTGAAAGATGGGAATCCCAGCATTCGGACCCCATATAGAGCAATTTTTGAAAATGATGGTAAAATGAAAGCAATTCTACCACAACTGCGCCCTCAAAAAGCTAAATGTGGCTACAATGTAGTCTAAAGATAGAGGGTATGACAGAGTATCAGTGAAGAAAATAAGTAAGTGAAAGGGAATAGTGTCCAAAATAATTTTTAGGGCAATTGGAGGCTTAGGAGTACTCTCAGTTTGCTGCAACTTGATTTGACGGTAATGAAACTTCGAAAGAAAACTCGGGGAAATTGACATATTCAAAATGTAATAGATTCGCTATTACTTCTGATCTCTTTTGTCATATTTGTATCCTAATATAAGGCAGATATGGGCCTTCAAGGCATCAGTGTCCAGGTGTGAACACAATCTCTACACTGTCTATTGTTATATCCTTATAAGGAACCATAATTTAAGCAGGTAGCATAAAAGCTCTGCCAAAGGTGTCTTACGAGTGCAATAAGCCTTCTATATGCTACTTGACCCCCTTTTTCCAGAAACAGCACCACCCTTGTCCATTGCTTGCAGCTCAGCTCCATTAAGGGAAATTTGGCAAAACAAAATCACTCCTCAAACCAAGCATAGGCACTCAGTGCACCCTTGGTGTGGCCAAATAACTCAGTGCACCTTCCTACCTACTTATTTCCATCTACATCCGTCCTCTTCTTTCTTGATTAATGGTTCTAGCATTACAGGAGTAAGAGAAGGGTAGAGATAAAACTAAAACAAGTAGGTGGGAAGATGTACTGATATGCTTGGCCTCGTCATGGTGCACCGAGCGCTTGTACTTGGTTAGAGCAGTTATTTTATATTGACAAAATATCTTTAAAGAAAATACGGCTGAACTTACCATGGAAACCTTCAAAAGGAACCGGATGAACTTACCTTTTCCAACAAGCCTACAACCTACAGTAGACACCGATCTACCAAACCCCTACACGACCAGCTCTACCCTCGCCTATTGTATCCTCACCCAGCCCTTGTAGATTGTGAGCCCTCGCGGGCAGGGTCCACTCTCTTCCTCTACCAGTCATGACTTGTATTGTTTAAGAATATTGTACTTGTTTTTTATTGTGTATACCCCATTTCACATGTAAAGCGCCATGGAATAAATGGCGCTATAGTAATAAATAATAATAACTTCAATAGCATGCATCACCTGTGTGCAGATGTGGCGCTATTTCTATAAGTAATCAGCCATATTTTTCTAATTCTTGTTCATCTAATCCTTCCAAAAATTTTGTATAATAATGTTCAATGAACCTTGAAGAAGTATTGCAGATGCTGCAGTCCATTTACAAATGGCTCTAAACAATCATCATTCATCATGAATCATGCAGTCATTGGGTTTAATATTTAAGGTCTTGTTGCCTCTCTGCAGCACGAAGGTTCCTCTTCCACAATAGATGCACGATATGTGCCTCTCTCGCCCCTGCCTTCGCGTTTCATCTCCTTGCGGTTGCTGACGCTGAGCAGCACATACCATTGTCACTTTCTCCTTGACCTCTGCTGAGAATGATGGGACCTGCTGCAAATTTGTAAATGAAACAATAGCCTGCGGGCTTTACTCATACTCCCTACCTGGAGTGTATGCGGAAAAGTATCTCAGTGTAAATAATATTAGTTTTGTGATTTATTGCACCGCTAGCATTTGCTCATGTCCTCGACTTGTCTGCAAAAACTGAAAAATAATAATGTCTTCATATCTACTCAAGAGCAATTCACTTTAAGTGAGTCTAAACTAATATATTGGGAGCAATTTCTTAATATAGTATTGTTATCAGATCCGATTGTAGAAGAGCAAATTAATGACCCTCCAATTTAATCAATAAGATAGACACTAGACAGTTTATTTTCCTTAGCATACATATCATCAACACTTTCCATTGTGCTGTACAGATATTGTCATCAATCACATAGGTGCCAATCCCAAATAGGGCTTACAATTTAGATTTCCTATCCAAGGCCAGCCATACATTTTGGATGGTTGTCGGATGAAAGATCGTTCAGCCGTTGGCCACCTCAGATAAAAATCTCCCATACACCGGGAGCTCATTTGACCAAGTGTTCCGGCATTCTCAATGAGAAAGCTGCCACCTGAAATGTCAGCCCGTGGCTTATCTCAATGTTGTTGGCAGTCCAAATTCAGACATAACTGATCTACATCACTCTCGACCATTATTTGGCTGGAGCCCCCATACACATTGGATCGTCAGACGAACCTGTTGATATCTGTGGGCTTGGCTATCACGTGTCTAAGGTTTATGGCCTGTTTAGTCTATCCATAGAAAGACAACCTATCACTTTAAAGATTAGTGCACCTATGTGATTTGCACAGCATGGCACTCATTCAACGCCAATAAAACATGCTGATCTTCTCAAATAGCACACCTCGCACCATCCATGAAGTTGGCGGCTGCGATATCTGTACTTTTGCAAAGTGGAAAGAAACCCAAACAATCATAAGAAGATACAAAAACCATGCAGATATTGCCATATTTGAACCCAAGAGACTATGATACTCTCAAAGGCATCAATGCCATGTGCATGGACCCTGCAACGTGAGGTAACGGGGGGCAAATGTAGTCTTTATTCTAGAACTGAGGTTTCATATTTCTATATTAAGGCAAGAGTTTATTATCTTATGACTTCTGTATGTATCTGTTCGGGTCAAATTTTTTGTGTGCTTCCACCTAAAATCAGAGATATGGAGGTACACAATGGGTCCATAACATGATATTGGCACATCATTGTGGATAACACAGAGGATCCTATAGTGAACTACTCTACTTTTGTCTCTTCTCACCTGACCTCTTGGTACAAAATCCTAATTTACGGTTGGACAGAGTAGCTGAGATTTGTGTTGTCTCAATATTTGTGTAATAATTTCACTTCTTTTGTCTTTTCTAATTTCCTTTTATTGGAGAAAGTATCAAACCAGTAAATCGGAACATAACTTACAACATCTATGCATAAAAACTAGGTGGGTAAGAAGAAGCTGTGGAAAGAGAACAAAATACGAGTTCCTGAGTTGCCCAAAGTTATAAAAACTGTAAAAAACTAAAAAAAAGTTTCAAGTTCTCTAGTTAATATCATATTCAGAAAAATGTCAGCATCAAAGACTCTTTACCATTATCCTGGACTCTCTGCCACTCAATAACATAATGATGACACATTGTAAAGTGGAGGAGAAGACCTAGGAAAAACATCTCAATATCCTCAACAACATCTTTGGGGACTCCACTTACCAAATGTTATTTATAAAACTGTATTCTACTAATGTGAAAGAGGGGCCATCGGGCCCCCTCAGACACAAAGACTGGGGTGCAGATACTACCTCTACATTATCTTTTGTTACACGCACCTTTTAGTAGCATGGAAACAGGAGCAAACCTGCAGTAAGATGCATCTTCCTGAAAAACCTTCAGCAAACAGGCTAAGACTTTCAAGGATTAATTTCTAGTGCTTTTTAGTTCAATAGCTTTTCATACTGCAAAATTCCACCTGCATTGGAGGTGGACGTAGATCACCCTATTCCTTGGAACCCTGTGCGGCTGGACAGGTTGGGCCTGCTACTCTTTCTGAAGGCCATCCCCCGTTTAAACAGAACATGTACATGTCCAAATGTATCATCAATAAGGTCTAATGATCTAGTTATTTGAGACTAAACCCAGAAGAAGTAGACCCTAGAGACAAATGTTTGACTTCAAAGTCAACTCCATGTCTGGTTTTCTTTGTGTAGACATTTTGGACAGATTATAGTGCCAGAGATAGCTTGGGTATTTTGATAGTCCAGTAATACTCTGCCCTGGGTAGCTGCAGCACAATCTTTTTCTGGCCCCAGCAGTCACTTGCTGTCCAGGTCAGAAGAGGAATAATAATGATAATAATTTTATTTATATTGCGCCAATATACTCTGCAACATTTTACAGTTAATCGCAGACATATACAGACAGTAATACATTTTATCAGTTACAGGACGAGTGAGGGTCCTGCTCGCAAGCAAATTGTATAACGAAAAAGGGGGACACAATAGCTAGAACATGCTTGTCATGTATGGTCCAGCCAGCCATCATTATAATAAATAAGGGTTTTCATATTAAGGTGCATGATCCGGTCATAAGATCTCTCTGAGTGTAGTTACCATGTACTATTGAGTGCATGGAGAATATGGAGAAAGATGAATGGGCAGGAGCAGGTTATGATTAACATTTATGAAGGAACAGGGGAGAGTTAGGTTAGTGAGTTGAGGTGATAGGTAGTGATGAGTGAATATACTCGTTCCTCGAGATTTCCCGAGCACGCTAGGGTGACCTCCGAGTATTTTTTAGTGCTCAGAGATTTTGTTTTCTTCACCTCAGCTGAATGATTTACAGTACAGACCAAAAGTTTGAACACACCTACTCATTTAAAGATTTTTCTGTATTTTCATGACTATGAAAATTGTACATTCACACTGAAGGCATCAAAACTATGAATTAACACATGTGGAATTATATACTTAACAAAAAAGTGTGAAACATCTGTAATGATGTGTTATATTCTACATTCTTCAAAGTACCACCTTTTGCTTTGATGACTGCTTTGCACACTCTTGGCATTCTCTTGATGAGCTTCAAGAGGTAGTCACAGGGAATGGTTTTCACTTCACAGGTGTGCCCTGTCAGTTTTAATAAGTGGGATTTCTTGCCTTATAAATGGGGTTGGGACCATCAGTTGTGTTATGCAGAAGTATGGTGGATACACAGCTGATAGTCCTACTGAATTGACTGTTAGAATTTGTATTATGGCAAGAAAACAGCAGCTAAGTAAAGAAAAACGAGTGGCCATCATTACTTTTAAGAAATGAAGGTCAGTCAGTCCGAAAAATTGGGAAAACTTTGAAATTGTCCCCAAGTGCAGTGGCAAAAACCATCAAGCGCCACAAAGAAACTGGCTCACATGAGGACCGCCCCAAGAAAGGAAGACCGAGAGTCACCTCTGCTTCTGGGGATAAGTTTATCCGAGTCACCAGCCTCAGAAATCGCAGGTTAACAGCAGCTCAGATTAGAGACCAGGTCAATGCCACACAGAATTCTAGCAGCAGACACATCTCTCCAACAACTGTTAAGAGGAGACTTTGTGCAGCAGGCCTTCATGGTAAAATAGCTGCTAGGAAACCTCTGCTAAGGACAGGCAACAAGCAGAAGAGACTTGTTTTGGGCTAAAGAACATAAGGAATGGACATTAGACCAGTGGAAATCTGTGCTTTGTTCTGATGAGTCCAAATTTGAGATCTTTGGTTCCAACCACCGTGTTTTTGTGCGACACAGAAAAGGTGAGCAGATGGACTCTACATGCCTGGTTCTCACCGTGAAGCATGGAGGAGGAGGTGTGATGGTGTGGGGGTGCTTTGCTGGTGACACTGTTGGGGATTTATTCAAAATTGAAGGCATACTGAACCAGCATGGCTACCACAGCATCTTGCTGCGGCATGCTATTCCATCCGGTTTGCGTTCAGTTGGACCATCATTTATTTTTCAACAGGACAATGACCCCAAACATACCTCCAGGCTGTGTAAGGGCTATTTGACCAAGGAGGAGAGTGATGGGGTGCTACGACAGATGATCTGGCCTCCACAGTCACCAGACCTGAACCCAATCGAGATGGTTTGGGGTGAGCTGGACCGTAGAGTGAAGGCAAAAGGGCCAACAAGTGCTAAGCATCTCTGTGAACTCCTTCAAGATTGTTGGAAGACCATTCCCGGTGACTACCTCTTGAAGTTCATCAAGAAAATGCCAAGAGTGTGCAAAGCAGTCATCAAAGCAAATGGTGGCTACTTTGAAGAACCTAGAATATAAGACATAATTTCAGTTGTTTCACACTTTTTTGTTAAGTTTATAATTCCACATGTGTTAATTCATAGTTTTGATGCCTTCAGTGTGAATGTTCAATTTTCATAGTCATGAAAATACAGAAAATTCTTTAAAAGAGAAGGTGTGTCCAAACTTTTGGTCTGTCCTGTACATCTCTTAGCCAGCTTGATTACATGTGTTGATTCCCTAAAAACCTCCACATGTGCTTATGCTGGCTAACAGATGTAAATCATTCAGCTGCGGCGATAAAAACTAAATCTCCGAGCACTAAAAATACTCGGAGGTCACCTGAGCGTGGTCGGGAAATCTCGAGTAACGAGTATATTCGCGCATCACTAGTGATAGGCGTATCTAAACAGATGTGTTTTTAAAGCACGTATAAAAACATGGGGGCTAGAAATTAGTCGGATCATCTGGGGTAATGCATTCCAGAAAACTGGTGCAGGACGAGAGAAGTCTTGGAGACGGAGGTGCGAGGTTCGGATTATGGAGGATGTTAGTTTTAGATAAGTTGCAGAACGGAGGGCATGGGGAGGGTGATAGACAGAAATGAGATATACTGTAGTTGCAGAACTGCTGTGAGCTTTGTAGGTGAGAAAGATGAGTTTGTATTGTATTCTGTTCCGAATGGGAAACCAGTGCAATGACTGGCACAGAATAGTTAAAAAAGTCCTGTGACATCAAGACATTATTAGGATTAATCAGAGGCGCAGATGTCCAATGCGAAGACAGAAGAGGACCGTAGTCACCTTGAAGATGACTGGAGGCACCTAGAACAGGACCTAAGGACTGGGCAGGTGCACAGAGGGTCAGGTGAGGGCCATTATGTTTTAATATTTTTAACCTCTTCTTTGCCTTTTGGAATCCAGGAAAATGACGGCCTGACAACATTTTGCTAAATTCACACGAAGCAAATCAAAGGATTTGGAAGTATCCAAATTATAAGCAAAGTTCTAAACAATTTGGTGTTGCCATGATACGATTTGCTCATTTCTGTAGGTAAGTACATAATATTTACTATAATGCAGAGTTGCTGGACAATCCCTTTATATTATTTTATTTTACTGTTTTTTGTTTCATATTTTTAGCTTTCTAGCGTTACTCCAAATACGACTAATGTCTTTCTTGCACCAATTAATTTTCTAAGTTTCATATGCATTCTTTCCAAAAAATTTTGAAATACAATTTTTGCAAAACATCAGGCATCCTAACTAATGCCTGATCTTTGAATGTTTAGTGGGGATTTGTGCGAGACAGGTGCTAAGGAAATATTTTCTATTGTCCTTCTTTAAGCTGGAACCCTGTGAAACATTTACATAAATAGCTCACCATTTATCACACAGTTTGCTGAAAAGTGTTGAAAATTACACGTTGCCAACAGGGCAGTGATAAATGATGTTTTTTTCTTTTTTGATTTTTTTTTTATAAATAAGGCAATTTACTGTAGATTCAGCAAGGCTTTTGATACCATCACAGGGAGAACAGATCTATGATGGCAAAGCCAGGGGGACATATTTTCATGTAAGGCAGGTGGAATGATCCATGATGCTGCAGGACACTGACGAAGGCAGAATCCCTTCCTTAGAGAGTGTGCCGCCGCTGCTATGTTTTCTCTGCATTTATTGGAATTTAAACATTTCACTACAAAAACTCAGGAATTTAAAGGGACAAAGAACAAAGCATCTATTTCTATCTGCTCTAGAATAGTTTAGCCTTAGAAGACCAAAAACTATGGATTTATGGGGATTTTGTTCCCAAAAGACTTTATTTAAACTACAATTTGCACATGATTAAAAAAACAATGTGAAAAATTATTTGCCGTAGGTTCGTCTTTTACACCACATTGGAGAATTCAACTTAAGGGCTCATTTAGATGTCCAATTTTCACGTATGAGAACTATCTGTATTTTTCACAGATCACACTTGTACCTGTGATTGTCTATAGGGTCTTACATTCAAGAAAATGAACCGTGAAAAAATCGGAACACACTCGAATGTCGTCGAGTGTGGTCCAGTTTTCACGGAATATCAGAATGGAACTTGTTTTTTATTTTTACTTCTCCATGAACAAGAAAAGTCGATGACATGCAGACCAAACTCTAATCACACTCAGATCAAAGTCTGACGGAATAACTAGTCTGTTTTTCTAGTACGTGGAAAAATTGGACGTGTGAATGAACCCTAAAGGAAACTTTCCATGACATACAGTATATATTTCTTATCAACTCAATTTGAGGTCTTTTCTCTAGGACCAATATGGATTCTGCAAACCAAGATACCTATGGTTGCTTCCTTTAGGGCTACTTCTCTACAATGATATTTGACTTGCTTTACATTACGGCAAAATCGAATGATTAATGCGTAAGATCTCAATGTTGAGTTACAGCTGCAAAATTTTAGTACCTGTTGTGATCGGCACAAATTGGGATGCCATTGGGGATGAGCAAAATTATTCAAGGCAAATTAATTTCAATTCACATTTCATAAAAAATGTGGATTTTCCAGAACCCAATTTTTTTGCTATTCAATTTGCTCAATATAAGCGAAATGACCACCACTGTGCTTGATTCATTTAGGGTTCATCTGTTCTGGTGATGCAGCTTCTAGCTTGGTCCTTCTCTGTCTCATTTCTTACGTCCAGCTTCGGTCTTCACTCCCTAGACATCAAGTAACCTTAAGAAGTCGGTGGGTGAGCACATCATGACTTTTTGTGCAGCCTAGTCAGTGCCAGAAGCCCCAGATGCTCCATACAAGGGAGCCTACAACATATGAGACAGATGGTTTTATGTTATGAGACTGATGGGGTGTAAATTTGATATTCAGTATTCCTTGTCGTAGATGTTTTGTAGAACGAACTGTGGTGAAAGTACACACAATAGAATGACTTTATGTTAGGAGGAAGAAAAAGTGGTAAAAAGGCATTTCTCACCTAGGGGATGGTAAGCGCCCCTGTCAAAAGATCCTCCTGCTGTTAACTTGTGGTTGGGAAGAGTCTCCAAGTAAAATGTTCAATAACGAAATAAAAAACTATTTTGAAAAGTACCCTGAGCTGGTGGAAGAAGATGACTTGCTGTAATAGTATATGAGAAGGTTCTTTTACTAGGACAATGCATTTTGACCCCGGAAAATCTTCTTCAAGTCAAAATATTACTGTTCTGAAAGTCGTCTTCTTCCACCAGCGCAGCCTAATTTCAAAATTGTTTTTTATTCCATTATTGGACGGTGTTATAGATGTTTTATCGGTTCCCAGGAGCTTTTGTTCCACCTCCAATCTCAATAATTCTTCATCTGCAGTAAGGAGATACAGCGTGAAGTTGTGTTTTGATATATTTTAAGTCTTCCTATCATTGCTGCAGCACAACTTCATTTTCTAAGTGTTTTTTAGCTTCGGAAATTCACCTAAAATCATTTCCTTCGAGTGGCTATGCTTCTGCATCACAATAATTTGTATCTCTTTTGCAAAAAGCTATGGATTAAGAAATGCTACTCCGCAGCTGGTCATGCGATTACTGTAATTATGCACACCTGTACATCTATGAATATGCATACAGGCTGACGATCATCATTTGCATGGGCGAAGGGTTGTCGGTAATGCTACAGTTCAGTATTCATCCTCCCGTCTACTGCCAACAGCTGGCACCTAAATTTTTATCTGAGACAATGGAGAATCGGTGGCCCAGCCACATCGTAAAGCCAAAAGGAGCTAAGCCAAGACATTACCTATTCTGCCACTGTCCTCTCCTTCCATTTGTTGTAGCCCCAATTGTGAACAGTTAAACGCAATGCTGGAGGCACAATAGGCAACTGGTAATTGTGAAGTAGGAATTAAAGAAACGCTTTTCAACGGAGGAGTTAGATGAGAAGCAGAGAGAAAGCTAAATGTCTTTATAAAGCATAATTGTGGTAAGAAAACTTGTTTACATCTAATTAATCCACCTGCTGATCTTTGTTACAGAAGATATATTGACTGGAGCCGAATTGAAGAACTAAATCCTTTGACAAGTTGGAAGCCGCCCAAGTTTTGGCTGACCCATTGGTACCTTGAAAAATCCATTGTAATTAGACACCTGCCTTCAATTGATAGGTGAAGCCCGAGGTACAGCAGACATAAAATGTTGAAAAGTTTTAGTGGGCGTTGATTAACGAAGAAAGTAAAGAATGTAATAGACTTTGTGATCTCGGAGGTTTGCAAATTGGTCAGAAGGAAATGCATGTCATCAGAAACATCTATAGACTGAAGTCTGAAGCTTTATCACGAAAATAACTAGATTGTTCATTGTGCAAGCTATACTCTAGAATAAAATGTTTCAAATGTAGGAATCCATATTGATCAGACATCAAATTAGAACCACCATAATATTGTGATGGCCTTCAAATCAGCTCTGTCTCTGACCCATCAAACTTGGACTCCACGAAACCTGGAAAAATCTCCTGTTCTCTCTGGCACTAAGACCTTAACATCAGGTTCTTTGAGTCCTGTAGTCTGTGATCAGACTTGTTTTTCAAGTAAATGACAAAGTTGATTAATCTGATTGAGATCTGGAGAATTTAGAGACATGATGTCATAACCTTAAACTATTTGTCAAGTTCTTCAGGTAATCCCTGGTTGATTTTTGGATTGTGGCAGGAGCATCATAATGATAAAAGGATAATATATTGTAGGTCTAACCATTTAGTATCAAAACTAGTGTTGAGCATTCCGATACCGCAAGTATCGGGTATCGGCCGATACTTGCGGTATCGGAATTCAACAGCTGGATTAGTCCAGATGGTCTAATTTTCAATCTCCAACCCCATCATTGAGCCTTGGCCGTTCATGGTTGAAAGTTTATAATTTATCCTTTCCTAGACCACTTGTGGTAGGTTATGATCACTTCAAACCACGAACGCTCAACAAGACCTGACATGTTCAAAATCCTTTGACCTGGTTCTCCTGGCTCTTATCACATTTTTCCTGCTTCCAATATATTTCCATCAACTTCAATTGACTGTCCACTTTATTATATCATATATGCCCCCTTCATGGTTTGACAGCCCCCATAGCAATTAAATAATTAATATTAATTTCAGTACCTGGGGTTTTTTCTGAAGATACCAATCCCTCTCCTCAACATAGACCATTGCAGGAGAGTGCTATTAATGGCAAACTGATGTGAGTGGCACATGCCTGTTACTGGTGGGAATTATTCCATTTTTAAGAACACTACTATTTAATAACCTGATTTCTCAGGGGATGATGCATTCCTCACCATTGCCAGCTCTGCAGTACACATGTGATTGGTCTTTCTTTATGCCTGAAAATGTTATCACTCCCAAGAGGAACAAAGGAGCAAAACAACATGACATACAGATCACACACAGGTAGGAGTCGTGTCTATTAGGGTTGAGCGACTTTTCTTTTTATAGGATCGGGTCGGGTTTCACGAAACCCTACTTTTTCAAAAGTCGGGTCGAGTGAAATCGGCCGATCCTATAGAAAAGTCGGGGTCGGCCGAAACACGAAACCCAATGCAGTGCATTGGGTTTCTAATGGTTCCCGGGGTCTGAAGGAGAGGAAACTCTCCTTCAGGCCCTGGGATCCATATTTAAGTGTAAAATAAAGAATCAAAATGAAAAATATTGATATACTTACCCTCGGACGCGCCCTGGTTCTCACCGGCAGCCTTCCTTCCTAAGAATGAGCACCTGAAGGACCTTCGATGACGTCGCGGCTTGTGATTGGTCGCGTGAGCGGTCATATGGGCGTCACGCGACCAATCACAAGCCGCGATGTCATCTAAGGTCCTTCAGGCGCGGATTCTTAGGAAGGAAGGCTGCGGGTTAGAACCAGGGAGCGTCCGAGGGTGAGTATATACCCATTAGAAATATACTCACCCTCGGACGCGCCCTCGGACGCTTCCTTCCTAAGAATTAGCCCCTGAAGGACCTTAGATGACGTTGCGACTTGTGATTGGTCGCGTGACGCCCATGTGACCGCTCACACGACCAATCACAAGCCGCGACGTCATCGAAGGCCCTTCAGGCGCTCATTCTTAGGAAGGAAGGCTGCCGGTGAGAACCAGGGCGCGTCCGAGGGTGAGTATATCAATATTTTTTAATTTTTATTCTTTATTTTACACTTAAATATGAATTCCGATACCGATTCCCGATATCTTAAACATATCGGAACTCGGTATCGGAATTCCGATTCCAGATCAGAAGATCGCCGACCTCATGGCCGACCCCACATGAAACCCGACTTTGCCAAAAGTCGGCGACTTCTGAATTTGGCCGACCCGTTTCGCTCAACCCTACTGTCTATTGTTCAAGTATTATCTATAAAGTATTCATGACATACATGTGCTCGAACTGTAAACTTTAGTACACAAGTATGAAATACGCTATGTGTGTACACACACACACACATACAGTATATATATATACAGGTACATAAATACATTCCTTCCTCTGCCTTACAAGCAAGAGGTGAAAAGAGATAACATCCATGCTTTCTGTTCAGTTTTTATCTTAGCACATCCTTCTAATGAAAGATGCGTTCCCTAAAATATTAGATTAATAGCAAGCTGGAAGATTATTTAGTGACTCTGTCACCTGAACACAAAACCTCCCTATTTCTTCTCTTTTGCTTTGTCACCGCTCTATATCACTCTGATATATTATCACAATACAAGTTGTGTTATAAGATTAAGGGAGCAACGGAGAGAGCAGCCAGGAAGATTCACAGGAATTACCGAGAGCCGCAAAGGTTAGGAAATCACCGGAATATTGAACATCAAAAATGATCATTAGATGAGGTTCCAGTACTGGAGAATGAGGCTAAATAACATCTACATCTCTCTATCTATCCATTATCTATCTATCTATCTATCCATTATCTATCTATCTATCTATCTATCTATCTATCTATCTATCTATCTATCTATCTATCATTTATCTATCTATTATCTATCTCTCTATTATCTATCTATTATCTATATATCTATCTAGCTTCTATCAATCTATCTATCTATCTATCTATTTATCTATCTATCTATCTATCTATCTATCATTTATCTATTATTTATCTATCTATTATCTATCTATTATATATCTAGCTATTATCTATCTATTATCTATCTATCTATCTATTTATTATCTATCTATCTATCTATCTATCTATCTATCTGTCTATCTATCCATTATCTATCTATCTATCTATCTATCTATCTATCATCTATCTATCTCTCTATTATCTATAGATAATTTTTTCTATCTATTTTGATTAAATCTTCCACATTTTCACTGAAGGAATGGAGTGCTGCCTCTTTTTTGAATACTTGCTTGTGAATTGGTGTAATCATTGGACGGATTACCTGGGGGTCTTGCACCCGAAGATAAGTAAAGTGTTGTGCTGTTCCCTTTTTTATACTATCTTCTGATCTATCTATCTATCTATCTATCTATCTATCTATCTATCTATCTATCTATCTATCTATCTATCTATCTATCTATCTATCTGTCTATCTGTCTATCTATCTAGACAGCTGTTATGATCTGGTAATTCAGTACCACAATGGACATAGAAGTCAGAGCACATACAGTGACCTGACAATAACCCAAAAATATAGAACGAGCTCTGAGACGTGGAAACTCTGCTGACCGCAATCCCTAATCCTCTCCAACCATACACTAGAGGCAGCCGTGGATTGCGCCTAACGCTCCCTATGCAACTCGGCACAGCCTGAGAAACTAGCTAGCCTGAAGACAGAAAATAAGCCTACCTTGCCTCAGAGAAATACCCCAAAGGAAAAGGCAGCCCCCACATATAATGACTGTGAGTTAAGATGAAAAGACAAACGTAGAGATGAAATAGATTTAGCAAAGTGAGGCCCGACTTTCTGAACAGAGCGAGGATAGGAAAGGTAACTTTGCGGTCAACACAAAACCCTACAAACAACCACGCAAAGGGGGCAAAAAGACCCTCCGTACCGAACTAACGGCACGGAGGTACACCCTCTGCGTCCCAGAGCTTCCAGCAAGCAAGAAAAAACAAATAAGCAATGCTGGACAGAAAAAACAGCGAACAAAATAGCAAAAGCGGAACTTAGCTATGCAGAGCAGCAGGCCACAGGAACGATCCAGGAGGAGACAGGTCCAATACTAGAACATTGACTGGAAGCCAGGATCAAAGCACTAGGTGGAGTTAAATAGAGCAGCACCTAACGACTTCACCACATCACCTGAGGAAGGAAACTCAGAAGCCTCAGTACCACTCTCCTCCATCAACGGAAGCTCACAGAGAGAATCAGCCGAAGTACCACTTGTGACCACAGGAGGGAGCTCTGCCACAGAATTCACAACAGTACCCCTCCCCTTGAGGAGGGGTCACCGAACCCTCACCAGAGCCCCCAGGACGACCAGGATGAGCCATATGAAAGGCACGAACAAGATCGGGAGCATGGACATCAGAGGCAAAGACCCACAAATTATCTTCCTGAGCATAACCCTTCCACTTAACCAGATACTGGAGTTTCCGTCTTGAAACACGAGAATCCAAAGTCTTCTCCACAATATACTCCAACTCCCCCCCCACCAAAACCGGGGCAGGAGGATCAACAGATGGAACCACAGGTGCCACGTATCTCCGCAACAATGACCTATGGAATACGTTATGAATAGTGTTGAGCGATACCGTCCGATACTTGAAAGTATCGGTATCGGATAGTATCGGCCGATACCCGAAAAATATCGGATATCGCCGATACCGATATCCGATACCAATACAAGTCAATGGGACATCAAGTATCGGAAGGTATTCTCATGGTTCCCAGGGTCTGAAGGAGAGGAAACCAAACTAAAGGAGGAGATAACCAAACCAAATCCCCAACACGAAGTCGGGGACCCACACAGCGTCTGCGATTAGCAAAACGTTGAGCCTTCTCCTGGGACAAGGTCAAATTGTCCACTACATGAGTCCAAATCTGCTGCAACCTGTCCACCACAGTATCCACACCAGGACAGTCCGAAGACTCAACCTGCCCTGAAGAGAAACGAGGATGGAACCCAGAGTTGCAGAAAAACAGTGAAACCAAGGTAGCCGAGCTGGCCCGATTATTAAGGGCGAACTCAGCCAAAGGCAAAAAGGATACCCAGTCATCCTGATCAGCAGAAACAAAGCATCTCAGATATGTTTCCAAGGTCTGATTGGTTCGTTCGGTCTGGCCATTAGTCTGAGGATGGAAAGCCGAGGAAAAAGACAAGTCAATGCCCATCCTAGCACAAAAGGCTCGCCAAAACCTCGAAACAAACTGGGAACCTCTGTCAGAAACGATATTCTCTGGAATGCCATGTAAACGAACCACATGCTGGAAGAACAATGGCACCAAATCAGAGGAGGAAGGTAATTTAGACAAGGGTACCAAATGGACCATCTTAGAGAAGCGATCACAAACCACCCAAATGACTGACATTTTTTGAGAGACGGGAAGATCTGAAATAAAATCCATAGAGATATGTGTCCAAGGCCTCTTTGGGACCGGCAAGGGCAAAAGCAACCCACTGGCACGAGAACAGCAGGGCTTAGCCCGAGCACAAATCCCACAGGACTGCACAAAAGAACGCACATCCCGCGACAGAGATGGCCACCAAAAGGATCTACCCACTAACTCTCTGGTACCAAAGATTCCAGGATGACCAGCCAACACCGAACAATGAACCTCAGAGATAACTTTATTCGTCCACCTATCAGGGACAAACAGTTTCTCCGCTGGCAACGATCAGGTTTATTAGCCTGAAATTTTTGCAGCACCCGCCGCAAATCAGGGGAGATGGCAGACACAATTACTCCCTCTTTGAGAATACCCGCCGGCTCAGATAAACCCGGAGAGTCGGGCACAAAACTCCTAGACAGAGCATCCGACTTCACATTTTTAGAGCCCAGAAGGTACGAAATCACAGTCAAAACGGGCAAAAAACAGTGACCAACGAGCCTGTCTAGGATTCAACCGCTTGGCAGACTCGAGATAAGTCAAGTTCTTATGATCAGTCAAGACCACCACGCGATGCTTAGCTCCTTCAAGCCAATGACGCCACTCCTCGAATGCCCACTTCATGGCCAGCAACTCTCGATTGCCAACATCATAATTTCGCTCAGCAGGCGAAAACTTCCTGGAAAAGAAGGCGCATGGTTTCATCACCGAGCAATCAGAACTTCTCTGCGACAAAACAGCCCCTGCTCCAATCTCAGAAGCATCAACCTCGACCTGGAAAGGAAGCGAAACATCTGGTTGACACAACACAGAGGCAGAAGAAAAACAACGCTTCAACTCTTGAAAAGCTTCCACACCAGCAGAAGACAAATTGACCACATCAGCACCCTTCTTGGTCAAATCGGTCAATGGTTTAGCAATACTAGAAAAATTGCAGATGAAGCGACGATAAAAATTAGCAAAGCCCAGGAACTTTTGCAGACTTTTCAGAGATGTCGGCTGAGTCCAATCATGGATGGCTTGGACCTTAACAGGGTCCATCTCGATAGTAGAAGGGGAAAAGATGAACCCCAAAAATGAAACCTTCTGAACACCAAAGAGACACTTTGATCCCTTCACAAACAAAGAATTAGCACGCAGGACCTGAAACACCGTTCTGACCTGCTTCACATGAGACTCCCAATCATCCGAGAAGATCAAAATGTCATCCAAGTACACAATTAGGAATTTATCCAGGTACTCTCGGAAGATGTCATGCATAAAGGACTGAAACACCGATGGAGCATTGGCAAGTCCGAATGGCATTACTAGATACTCAAAATGGCCCTCGGGCGTATTAAATGCAGTTTTCCATTCATCGCCTCGCTTAATACGCACAAGATTATACGCACCACGAAGATCTATCTTGGTGAACCAACTAGCCCCCTTAATCCGAGCAAACAAATCAGATAACAACGGCAAGGGGTACTGAAATTTAACCGTGATCTTATTAAGAAGGCGGTAATCTATACAAGGTCTCAGCGAACCATCCTTCTTGGCCACAAAAAAGAACCCTGCTCCTAATGGCGACGATGACGGGCGAATATGCCATTTCTCCAAGGACTCCTTCACGTAACTCCGCATAGCGGCGTGCTCAGGCACAGACAAATTAAACAGTCGACCCTTTGGGAATTTACTACCAGGAATCAAATCGATAGCACAATCACAATCCCTATGCGGAGGTAGGGTATCAGACTTGGGCTCATCAAATACATCCCGGTAATCAGACAAGAACTCTGGAACCTCAGAAGGGGTGGATGACGAAATAGACAGAAATGGGACATCACTATGTACCCCCTGACAACCCCAGCTGGACACAGACATACTGGATACTGGATTATGGACTTGTAGCCATGGCAACCCCAACACGACCACATCATGCAGATTATGCAACACCAGAAAGCGAATAACCTCCTGATGTGCAGGAGCCATGCACATGGTCAGCTAGGTCCAGTACTGAGGCTTATTCATGGCCAAAGGCGTAGCATCAATTTCTCTCAATGGAATAGGACACTGCAAGGGCTCCAAGAAAAACCCACAACGCCTAGCATACTCCAAGTCCATCAAATTCAGGGCAGCGCCTGAATCCACAAATGCCATGACAGAATAAGATGACAAAGAGCAGATCAAGGTAACGGACAAAAGAAATTTTGACTGTACCGTACCAATGGTGGCAGACCTAGCGAACCGCTTAGTGCGCTTAGGACAATCAGAGATAGCATCTGAATGGCCAGAGACATAGACTCATTCAGACCAGCAGGCATAGGAAATCCCACCATGACATCTTTAAGGACTTCAGAGAGACCTTTTCTGAAAATAGCTGCGAGTGCACCTTCATTCCATTGAGTGAGTACGGACCACTTTCTAAATTTCTGACAATATACCTCTATCTCATCCTGACCCTGACACAGAGCCAGCAAATTTTTCTCTGCCTGATCCACTGAATTAGGTTCATCGTACAGCAATCCGAGCGCCAGGAAAAACGCATCGATATTACTTAATGCAGGATCTCCTGACACAAGAGAAAATGCCCAGTCCTGAGGGTCGCCACGCAAAAAAGAAATAATGATCCTAACTTGTTGAACTGGGTCACCAGAGGAGCGAGGTTTCAAAGCCAGAAATAGTTTACAATTATTTTTGAAACTCAGAAATTTAGTTCTATCTCCAAAAAACAAATCAGGAATAGGAATTCTTGGTTCTTACATAGAATTCTGAACCACAAAGTCTTGAATACTTTGTACTCTTGCCGTGAGCTGATCCACACATGAAGACAGACCTTTAATGTCCATCACTACACCTGTGTCCTGAACCACCCAAATGTCTAGGGGAAAAAAAAGGCAAAACACAGTGCAGAGAAAACAAAATGGTCTCAGAACTTCTTTTTTCCCTCTATTGAGAATCATTAGTATTTTGGCTTCCAGTACTGTTATGATCTGGTAATTCAGTACCACAATGGACATAGAAGTCAGAGCACAAACAGTGACCTGACAATAACCCAAAAATATAGAACGAGCTCTGAGACGTGGAAACTCTGCTGACCGCAATCCCTAATCCTCTCCAACCATACACTAGAGGCAGCCGTGGATTGCGCCTAACACTCCCTATGCAACTCGGCACGGCCTGAGAAACTAGCTAGCCTGAAGATAGAAAATAAGCCTACCTTGCCTCAGAGAAATACCCCAAAGGAAAAGGCAGCCCCCACATATAATGACTGTGAGTTAAGATGAAAAGACAAACGTAGAGATGAAATAGATTTAGCAAAGTGAGGCCCGACTTTCTGAACAGAGCGAGGATAGGAAAGGTAACTTTGCGGTCAACACAAAACCCTACAAACAACCACGCAAAGGGGGCAAAAAGACCCTCCGTACCGAACTAACGGCACGGAGGTACACCCTCTGCGTCCCAGAGCTTCCAGCAAGCAAGAAAAAACAAATAAGCAATGCTGGACAGAAAAAACAGCGAACAAAATAGCAAAAGCGGAACTTAGCTATGCAGAGCAGCAGGCCACAGGAACGATCCAGGAGGAGACAGGTCCAATACTAGAACATTGACTGGAAGCCAGGATCAAAGCACTAGGTGGAGTTAAATAGAGCAGCACCTAACGACTTCACCACACACCTGAGGAAGGAAACTCAGAAGCCGCAGTACCACTCTCCTCCACCAACGGAAGCTCACAGAGAGAATCAGCCGAAGTACCACTTGTGACCACAGGAGGGAGCTCTGCCACAGAATTCACAACAGACAGCATTTAGCGCATATGAACCCATCAGCCACATCAAGGCAACTTTTTTTGTTAGGGGACTATAACCAATTCTATCAGACCTAAGGCTGATTTTAACTAATGCTGGATCCTCCCTGCTATTTAAATCTTTAAATGTGTAGGTTTTTTTTCTGGGAGAGGCCCGTGTGATAGAAATGTTTAGGGCCCCACCAGAGAAAGGTCTATTTTTCAATGCTGGGGGCACAGATGAACTGTCCAATTTGTGGGCTTCAATTTATAAGTATATTCTATTAGCAGATGTTATCCAAGCGGGCGTAGTTATCAACACTTTCATATGGACATTTTCTTGAGACCCATGCCCAACTGGCTATAAGACTTCATTCATATACAGGAACTAAAGGGGTCATATCTCAGGAAAGGAGAGGCGCAGGATCAAAAGAAAAACAATGCCGGATTAAGGAGAACAGCGGCAATAACAACAGGTAAAAAAATATAACATATATTATGCAGGAGTTCTTTAAGTCATATGTCATATAGCAAGGGAAGGGACCCTGGATGTTGGAGGCCCCTAAGCCACTGCCTCTGTTGCCTTTTCCATAGAGAATCTGTTCCTCTGCCGCCAGGATACAGCTACTACGGGATCCTGTAGTAGAACTGCACTTAAAAAAAAGAGGAATATTCTTCAATGTTTTCAATGCAACGCTCACCTTTGGATAGTTGTCATGAAAATTTTAGGTATTTATGGTATAAAATAAAAACTGCAAAAAAAGAATAGATTATTTTTTTTGCGCCAGTCACACAAATAGCGGAACAACAGGATGTGCCTAATTTTCCGTCTTTCTAAGCTTAGCTCTAACAGTCCGGGGCTATTTAATTCCCATTGAAGGAGGAAGAATCGGCAAAATCCTTCTCTCTGCGGCAGGAAAGCTTTTTATGTCTGAAACTTCAGACATTTTCCAGCCATCAATTCCTTGCAAGCTTCTGTATTTCTCAACCCCTGCAGCAAATACATTCTTCTCGGCTTTGCAAAAAACAACAAAAAAAACAAAGACCTAAAAAAAAAAACAAAAGACTTCTGGAGAGATTTCCAAGCTGGAAATACGAAGCAGCAATTAAAAAAAAAATCAGAATAAATATTACGTCTGTTTTGCAGGAATATATGTATTTTCTGGGGTATTTTTAAAGCTTTGGATTTGTTAAAGTCATTAAAATGACGTATTAATGTAAAAGGGCGTTAAAGCATTTTCTGTCTTTTTATACAAAACCTGTAGAAAAACATATTCCTGCTGTCCTCGTCCTCCACAACAAGTAATAACTGGTTTGGGCACACATACCAGTCTAATATGTTCGGGAAGTGTCCCAATTCTCATGCTCTGTAACTTGCCATCTACTCTTTTTCAGTGGGAAATTCCCTTTTTTTATCAACACTCTACCAACACTATAGGTGCTGGAGCTTCCTTTCCCTAACTTTTCATCAAGCATTTCTCCTGCTATTATATCTCAGTATTCTTTCATAGCTGTGCCTGCTCACACAACTCCGTGAAGTGAGTTTAATTACTCACGAACCACTATGATATTACACTTTTAATATTACTCTTAGATAACGCTCCCTTTTTTACCCTCTTTCCTTCCAGGACTTTTTATTACCTCTGTTCAGTATGACAGGAGAACTGAGAGACCTGTCACCACTGTTTGTATAAAGGCAAAAACGCCCCTTTATTTCCTGCACAGAGACCAAAATCAGTGGGCAGTTCCAGTAGAAACACAAAAGCCTGGACTCCACTTCCTGTACTCCATCTTGGCATATTTTCTGCTGACGATGGATTGCTCCTGACAACAGGCAGCAGGCAGCAAGTTACGCAGAGAAATGAGCCACCTAGTGGCTAGCACTTTGGAGTGAATTGTACAGTAATATTCTACCTTGTCTTTTAGTCAGAGGGGTGGGCTTCTGTTGATTTCAGTCACGGTCTCGTCATCTTATCCACGCCCAGGCACTTTAACTGATCGGCAATACTGGCCCGACGTCACGGTTCTTGCACAGCGACGAGCAGCTCCCCAGGCATGCGCATGGAATCTGGGCATAAGTCCCTGGCTTCATTTACTGTGTACGCATTGGTTTCCCAGTGGTCTTCATTACAATGGCACTGGTGGTGGCGCATGCGCAGATTGAGATCTCGTTTCAATTATGTATTTTACAGATGTGATTGAAATGAGAGTGAATTCTGCGCATGTGCCGCCACTTTTTGTGCCACTTTATTAAAGACCAGCTTTGAAAACAATCTGTGCACATTCCGCCTGCTGTAAGGAAGGAACCAGCACAAAAATTCAATCAGGAGGCAAATCACTCTCAAAGCAGTGACACCAGAATGCTGAGCCCTGAACCCTACCCACAGTCCCACCCATATGCACCTAATTCTTGCTACACGAAAACTAGAAATGCGGATTATAGAACTACCACAACGTGGATTTTTTCACCAAATGTATTGATTTATCTGTATTACATCGCCAATATGGCCTTGCGCTCTACTTTTACTTGCAAAATTGTGCTCACCGGCTGATATGTGCCAACGATCCGGAGTTGCTGCGGGTTGGACTCTGCATACTTGTGGAGCGTCCATCCCGCAGTGTCCAGATGTTACAGCATAGTGGGTGGGATTTCAAGAAATCCCATGCTCACTATGCGTCCAGAGATGCCCGCGGCTCCCCTGTGGAGACGGACATGCCGCATGTCTTTCCAGACCGCAGCATATCAATCTCTCTTGCGGAGACACTAGCATGATGTTACAATGCCGGATGGCACAACTCATGAACAGGAGTAGCGCTGTTTATGTAGAGAAAGAATATTAAAGTCTTAAAAATGTACTACATTTATAAAGCACTGGGAATGTGTTGAGCGCACTTTCGGCAATTACCATAATATGGACCTACGGTTGAAGCAATTAATCCTGACCGCTTCGTTCAGCCTTACAGAACGTCTTTGTACGTTGATTGGGAATCTTAAAGTCAATGAAATGTGCATCAATATACATCTGTCATATCACATGTGGCCACCAGAACGGGTCAATATCCTTTGAATTTCTAGAGCAATTAGTAAGCCGACCTCATTTTAGGTGAAAACGAAGAACATCTGCCAGAACAAAGGAATGAGCGGACTAAGAAATATGAGTTATTAGGGTTTGGAGCTCTTATTTCTGTTCTGTGGATATTTATAAATATTAGTTACTGTACATTATTAGGTTCAGCGTTATGGTTGGTGCAAACTCTATATCTAATGGAGTTGTCCAGAATTAGATAAACATGGATGCAGCGCCTCCACAGACCATGGGTTGGGTCTGGTACTACCGCTCAGGTCCACTGAAGTGAATAAAGCTGAACTTTAAAGCTCAGCCTGCAGATAGACATGGCACTGTTTTTCGGAAGAAAGCATCAATGCAGCCCCTATAGATAATTTCACTCCTGTTGCCATTGGTCCGGCATCTGAGACTCCCACCAGTCCCAAGAACGAGGGGGCTAAAAGTCCCATATATTAATAGTAGGGTTGTGAGACTGTGAGACCACTACTCCTATAGACAGTGAGCGATACAAGGGTCTTATTTGCTGACTACCGCTCTGTTCAGACAAGGATCTTTGGGACGCTCATTTCTGCAATTGGTCGGGGTCTCAGCAGTTAGATCCTCAATGATCACACACTTCATCGCTTAAATTATGTGGATTTTATATAACTGGTTTATGGAACAAACCAACACTTTAAGATCAAAAACTTTCTTAGAACGTTTTAGAAAACGGACGAAACAGTTTTTGTTCTATTTACGAGTTTTCAAACATAAAAAAACTTAACAATTTGTAATGTTTGATCGTATTTAAAGGAATAGTGTGCTAAATAAAACAACTTCTTTACTCCTTTTAGGTACATTTCTAAACAGTCCAGTTTTTACCAGGATGTCCTAAAAATGTGCCTGCAAAGAGATGCGACTTATTTAGATTTGAGAGTGGTTTTATGCACCTTGTGGACATTATGAGTAAGACATTATGGAACTTAAAGAGAATCTGTCAGCAGTTTTTTGCTATGTAATCTGAAGACAGCATGCTGTAGAGGTTAAAACACAGATTTCAGGGATGCCTCTCTTATCAAGCTCAAGCTCTGTGCTGTTGTTTACTTGCAATGATTGTTTTAGCTCCAGGAGCTTATAATTGCTCAGACTACAGCAGTGCCTACCTCCTGGTCCGACTCCTCCCCCTCCTGTAATAAGCAGCTCACTGTCAATGGACGTTGTATATACAGAGCCTGGTGTTGGCGGGGTTAGCTTCCTCACCTCTTCTACAATGCTAAATCTAAAGACTCTGATTGTGACAAAACGGTTGCACCCAGTAATCTAATTGATGCATCATTGGATTCAGGATCTCTTCGCCTACATTACACTGCACTCCAGGGCCGGACTGGCCATCGGGCATTTCTGGCAAATGCCAGAAGGGCCGGTGGCAGTCGTGGGCCTCTCGCCAGCACCGACCCCCTCCCCCGCCAGCGCCGCCGCATTCAGCTATACCGGCGTCTATGATGCCGATACAGTTGAATGCAATGATGGAGGAGAGAGCGTCTGCTGTCACTCCCTCTCCCATCATTCCCTGCTCTGCCTCTGATATTGCGGGTGCGCAATGACATCATATCATCGCTCACCTGCTGTATGTTGGGCGGGCAGACTGCAGCTGCTGAGACCGGAGCCGGGAGCAGTGTGGGCACAAGGAGAGGTGAGGAGAGGTTGTTTTTTTTTAAAATATATCAATGAGTGATAACTGGATTGTGGGGCTATTGGGGGGACTTTATTACATTCTATGGGGGGTGGCTGCATTACATTCTATGGGGGGCTGGCTGCATTACATTCTATGGGGGTTGTGCTGCATTACATTCTATGGGGGCTGTGCTGTATTACATTCTGTGGGGGCTGTGCTGTATTACATTCTATGGGGGGCTGGCTGCATTACATTCTATGGGGGCTGTGCTGCATTACATTCTATGGGGGGGCTGGCTGCATTACATTCTATGGGGGCAGTGCTGCATTACATTCTATGGGGGCTCTGCAGTATTACATTCTATGGGGGCTGTCCTGCATTACATTCTATGGGAGATGTGCTGCATTACATACTATGGGGGCTCTGCTGCATTATATTCTATGGGGGCTGTGCTGCATTAAATTCTATGGGAGCTGTGCTGTATTACATTCTATGGGGCTGTGCTGTATTACATTCTATGGGGCTGTGCTGCATTACATTATTTGGGGGGCTGGCTGCATTACATTCTATTGGGGTCTGGCTGCATTACATTGTTTGGGGACTGAGCTTTATTACATTCTATGGGAGCTGTGCTGCATTACATTCTATGGGGACTGTGCTGCATTACATTCTATGGGGGCTGGCTGCATTACATTCTATGGGGGCTGTGCTGCATTACATTCTATGGGGGCTGTGCTGCATTACATTCTATGGGGGCTGTGCTGCATTACATTCTATAGGGGCTGGCTGCATTACATTCTATGGGGGGGCTATATTACATTCTATGGGGAGGGCTGTATTACATTCTATGGGGGGCTGTATTACATTCTACGGGGGCTGTATTATATTCTATGGGGGCTACATTATATTCTATGGGGGGCTGCATTATGCTCTATGAGGGGGCTACCATATATTATATATGCAGGGGCTGCGTTATAGTATATGAGGGGGCTGCATTATATTAACATAGTAACATAGTAACATAGTTAGTAAGGCCGAAAAAAGACATTTGTCCATCCAGTTCAGCCTATATTCCATCATAATAAATACCCAGATCTACGTCCTTCTACAGAACCTAATAATTGTATGATACAATATTGTTCTGCTCCAGGAAGACATCCAGGCCTCTCTTGAACCCCTCGACTGAGTTCGCCATCACCACCTCCTCAGGCAAGCAATTCCAGATTCTCACTGCCCTAACAGTAAAGAATCCTCTTCTATGTTGGTGGAAAAACCTTCTCTCCTCCAGACGCAAAGAATGCCCCCTTGTGCCCGTCACCTTCCTTGGTATAAACAGATCCTCAGCGAGATATTTGTATTGTCCCCTTATATACTTATACATGGTTATTAGATCGCCCCTCAGTCGTCTTTTTTCTAGACTAAATAATCCTAATTTCGCTAATCTATCTGGGTATTGTAGTTCTCCCATCCCCTTTATTAATTTTGTTGCCCTCCTTTGTACTCTCTCTAGTTCCATTATATCCTTCCTGAGCACCGGTGCCCAAAACTGGACACAGTACTCCATGTGCGGTCTAACTAGGGATTTGTACAGAGGCAGTATAATGCTCTCATCATGTGTATCCAGACCTCTTTTAATGCACCCCATGATCCTGTTTGCCTTGGCAGCTGCTGCCTGGCACTGGCTGCTCCAGGTAAGTTTATCATTAACTAGGATCCCCAAGTCCTTCTCCCTGTCAGATTTACCCAGTGGTTTCCCGTTCAGTGTGTAATGGTGATATTGATTCCCTCTTCCCATGTGTATAACCTTACATTTATCATTGTTAAACCTCATCTGCCACCTTTCAGCCCAAGTTTCCAACTTATCCAGATCCATCTGTAGCAGAATACTATCTTCTCTTGTATTAACTGCTTTACATAGTTTTGTATCATCTGCAAATATCGATATTTTACTGTGTAAACCTTCTACCAGATCATTAATGAATATGTTGAAGAGAACAGGTCCCAATACTGACCCCTGCGGTACCCCACTGGTCACAGCGACCCAGTTAGAGACTATACCATTTATAACCACCCTCTGCTTTCTATCACTAAGCCAGTTACTAACCCATTTACACACATTTTCCCCCAGACCAAGCATTCTCATTTTGTGTACCAACCTCTTGTGCGGCACGGTATCAAACGCTTTGGAAAAATCGAGATATACCACGTCCAATGACTCACCGTGGTCCAGTCTATAGCTTACCTCTTCATAAAAACTGATTAGATTGGTTTGACAGGAGTGATTTCTCATAAACCCATGCTGATATGGAGTTAAACAGTTATTCTCATTGAGATAATCCAGAATAACATCCCTCAGAAACCCTTCAAATATTTTACCAACAATAGAGGTTAGACTTACTGGCCTATAATTTCCAGGTTCACTTTTAGAGCCCTTTTTGAATATTGGCACCACATTTGCTATGCGCCAATCCTGCGGAACAGACCCTGTCTCTATAGAGTCCCTAAAAATAAGAAATAATGGTTTATCTATTACATTACTTAGTTCTCTTAGTACTCGTGGGTGTATGCCATCCGGACCCGGAGATTTATCTATTTTAATCTTATTTAGCCGGTTTCGCACCTCTTCTTGGGTTAGATTGGTGACCCTTAATATAGGGTTTTCATTGTTTCTTGGGATTTCACCTAGCATTTCATTTTCCACCGTGAATACCGTGGAGAAGAAGGTGTTTAATATGTTAGCTTTTTCCTCGTCATCTACAACCATTCTTTCCTCACTATTTTTTAAGGGGCTTACATTTTCAGTTTTTATTCTTTTACTATTGATATAGTTGAAGAACAGTTTGGGATTAGTTTTACTCTCCTTAGCAATGTGCTTCTCTGTTTCCTTTTTGGCAGCTTTAATTAGTTTTTTAGATAAAGTATTTTTCTCCCTATAGTTTTTTAGAGCTTCAATGGTGCCATCCTGCTTTAGTAGTGCAAATGCTTTCTTTTTACTGTTAATTGCCTGTCTTACTTCTTTGTTTAGCCACATTGGGTTTTTCCTATTTCTAGTCCTTTTATTCCCACAAGGTATAAACCGCTTACACTGCCTATTTAGGATGTTCTTAAACATTTCCCATTTATTATCTGTATTCTCATTTCTGAGGATATTGTCCCAGTCTACCAGATTAAGGGCATCTCTAAGCTGTTCAAACTTTGCCTTCCTAAAGTTCAATGTTTTTGTGACTCCCTGACAAGTCCCCCTAGTGAAAGACAGGTGAA
The DNA here is from genome assembly GCF_032444005.1 of Ranitomeya imitator. Taxonomy (NCBI): domain Eukaryota; kingdom Metazoa; phylum Chordata; class Amphibia; order Anura; family Dendrobatidae; genus Ranitomeya; species Ranitomeya imitator. Next base: position 199,935,046 of record NC_091288.1, read on the forward strand.
ACTGCACAATATTGTGGTCGCTATTTCCTAAATGCCCAACCACCTGCAGATTTGTTATTCTGTCAGGTCTATTAGATAGTATTAGGTCTAAAAGTGCTGCTCCTCTGGTTGGATTCTGCACCAATTGTGAAAGATAATTTTTCTTGGTTATTAGCAGAAACCTGTTGCCTTTATGGGTTTCACAGGTTTCTGTTTCCCAGTTAATATCCGGGTAGTTAAAGTCCCCCATAACCAGGACCTCATTATGGGTTGCAGCTTCATCTATCTGCTTTAGAAGTAGACTTTCCATGCTTTCTGTTATATTTGGGGGTTTGTAACAGACCCCAATGAGAATTTTGTTACCATTTTTCCCTCCATGAATTTCAACCCATATGGACTCGACATCCTCATTCCCTTCGCTAATATCCTCCCTTAAAGTGGACTTTAGACAAGACTTTACATAGAGACAAACCCCTCCTCCTCTCCGATTTTTACGATCCTTTCTAAACAGACTGTAACCCTGTAAGTTAACTGCCCAGTCATAGCTTTCATCTAACCATGTCTCGGTTATTCCCACTATGTCAAAGTTACCTGTAGATATTTCTGCTTCTAGTTCTTCCATCTTGTTTGTCAGGCTTCTGGCGTTTGCGAGCATGCAGTTTAGAGGATTTTGTTTTGTTCCAATCTCCTCACTGTGGATTGTTTTAGAAATGTTCTTACCTCCCTTCTGAGTATGTTTTCCTGGGTCGTCTTTGTTCGAGTCTAATGTTTTTCTTCCCGTCCCCTCTTCTTCTAGTTTAACGCCCTCCTGATGAGTGTAGCGAGTCTTCTGGCGAATGTGTGTTTCCCAGGTTTGTTGAGGTGTAGTCCGTCTCTGGCGAGGAGTCCATCATACCAGTAATTCACACCGTGGTCCAGGAATCCAAATCCTTGTTGTCTGCACCATCGTCTTAGCCAGTTGTTTGCATCAAGGATCCTGTTCCATCTCCTGGTGCCATGCCCGTCTACTGGAAGGATAGAAGAAAAAACTACCTGTGCATCCAGTTCCTTTACTTTCTTCCCCAACTCTTCAAAGTCCTTGCAGATTGTCGGTAGGTCCTTCCTTGCCGTGTCATTGGTGCCAACATGTATCAGAAGAAATGGGTGGACGTCCTTGGAGCTGAAGAGCTTTGGTATCCTATCGGTCACATCCTTGATCATCGCACCTGGAAGGCAGCATACTTCTCTTGCAGTTATGTCCGGTCTGCAGATGGCTGCTTCGGTGCCTCTCAGTAGTGAGTCTCCCACCACCACCACTCTTCGTTGCTTCTTGGCTGTACTTTTTGCTGTCACTTGTTGCTGTGTGCCCTTTTCTTTTTTGCTTGCTGGTATTGCTTCATTCTTAGGTGTGCCATCTTCATCCTCTACAAAGATTTGATATCGGTTCTTCAGTTGTGTGGTTGGTGATTTCTCCATGGTCTTCTTGCTTCTTTTGGTCACATGCTTCCACTCATCTGCTTTTGGAGGTTCTCTGACACTTTTTGCACCTTCTGTGACCAGTAGAGATGCTTCTGTTCTGTCTAGAAAGTCTTCATTCTCTTTGATGAGTTTCAAAGTTGCTATTCTTTCTTCCAGACCCCGCACCTTTTCTTCTAAAAGGGCCACTAGTCTACACTTCTGACAGGTGAAATTTAATTCTTCTTCTGGTCGATCTGTGAACATGTAGCACATGCTGCAGCTCACCATGTAGGTTGTCACATCTGCCATGTTGCTCCTAGATCCTGCTGACTTGCTGTGTGTTTTCCTTCTTGTGTAATCTACTCAGCCAAGCTCTCTTGCAATAATGTCCTATAGGCAAAAATTCTTCTAGCTTAGGGAGACTTCGCTTCTCCCAGAAGGCACCTGGAATATGCAAATTAGTCTCCTGAAGCTTGAATCCCTGGTTTGGTGATGCTTTCGAAGCAGCTGGTCCCGGCTGTACCCAACGATCTTCTAGCTTAGGGAGACTTCGCTTCTCCCAGAAGGCACCTGGAATATGCAAATTAGCCTCCTGAAGCTTGAATCCCTGGTTTGGTGATGCTTTCGAAGCAGCTGGTCCCGGCTGTACCCAACGATCTTCTAGCTTAGGGAGACTTCGCTTCTCCCAGAAGGCACCTGGAATATGCAAATTAGCCTCCTGAAGCTTGAATCCCTGGTTTGGTGATGCTTTCGAAGCAGCTGGTACCGGCTGTACCCAACGATCTTCTAGCTTAGGGAGACTTCGCTTCTCCCAGAAGGCACCTGGAATATGCAAATTAGCCTCCTGAAGCTTGAATCCCTGGTTTGGTGATGCTTTCGAAGCAGCTGGTCCCGGCTGTACCCAACGATCTTCTAGCTTAGGGAGACTTCGCTAATATTCTCTGGGGGGTTACATTATACTCAGGGGGCTACAATATATTCTGTGGGGTGGCTGCATTATACTCTGGGGTGGCATCATTATACTATATGTGGGCTTCATTATACTGTATCGAGGACTATGGGGAATACATTATACTATATGAAGAACTATGGGGTGCATTATACTATGGGAAGTGAATTGTACTACATGGATGACAATGGCGGGGCATTACACTATATGGAGCACTATGAAGAATGAATTATACTATTTGGAGGACTGAGGAGTGTATTATACTATATACTCCCCAGCCATCTCACCTTCCCCTCAGAACTGTTCCTCCACATACAATCCTTTTTATCCAGACACACACGGCCACATCATGTCCTATCCTGCTCCCACCTTCTAATGATCTGTCTGTTACTCCTCATTGCTGGTGACATATCCCCAAATCCCGGCCCTCCCCAATTCATCCCCACACTCGTTTCTAACCCCCTGCCACGATCCTCCGCACGTTTTCCCAACCACGACAACCTCATACCCATTCATCCAGCCCCCACTCCCCCGCTCCCCCTACTTGGAGCACAATGGAACGCACGCTCCATCTGCAACAAACTGCCATTTATCCATGACCTCTTCATCACCAACAAACTCTCCTTCCTCGGCCTCACTGAAACCTGGCTCACCCCCTCTGACTCGGCCTCTCCAGCTGCACTCTCCTATGGCGGATTCCACCTCTCTCACACCCCTCGCCCCAGCAACAAACGCGGTGGAGGAGTTGGCTTGCTCCTGTCCGACACCTGCTCCTTTACTCCAATCCCGCTACCACCCTCCGCTACTCTTCCCTCGTTTGAGGTGCACTCTGTCCGCATCTATTCCCCCTCCAACCTCCAGCTGGCTGTCATCTACCGCCCCCCAGAACTAGCCATCTCCACCTTTCTCGACCACTTCACCACCTGGCTACTTCATTTCCTCTCTGTTGACATCCCCACTATCATCATGGGTGATTTCAATGTCCCCATTGACACTTTTACCTCAGCTACCTCTAAACTTTTATCACTGACTGCCTCCTTTGGCCTCACTCAATGGTCCTCTGAGGCCACTCACAAAGATGGCCACACGCTGGACCTCATCTTCACCCGCCTCTGCTCCCTTACTAACCTCACTAACACACCCCTCCCCCTGTCTGACCACAACCTACTGACATTCTCGTCCCTCTCCTCTCCTAGTGTGCAACCCCCACTCCACAAACTCACTCACCCTCGCAGAAATCTCAAACATCTCAACTTACAATCACTCTCTGAGTCCCTTCTCCCTCTCACAGACATAGCCTCCCTTCATGACACAGATGCTGCTGCCACTTTTTATAACACCACAATAACAACAACACTCGATTCGGCCACCCCACTCATGCATAGTAAAACTCGTACAATTAACAGGCAGCCCTGGCTGACCAGCCTGACCAAAGAATTGAGACGGGCTTCCAGGATTGCTGAGCGGAGATGGAAGCGATCCCACTCTGCCGACCACTTCACTGCATACAAGCAGTCCCTCGCCAGCTTCAAGTCTGCGCTCACTGCCGCAAAACAAACTTACTTCTCATCCCTCATATCCTCCCTGTCCCACAACCCTAAACAGCTTTTCAACACTTTCAATTCTCTACTCCGTCCCCCCGCACCTCCTCCCTCCCCCCTCATTTCTGCTGATGACTTCGCCTCTTTCTTTAAACAGAAGATCGATACGATCAGAGAAAGCTTTGGCCCACAGCGCCCACTGCCCCTCTTAGCTGCTCAACCCTGCTCCTCCAAAACCAGCTTCTCCACCATGACAGAAGATCAGCTCTCCACCCTCCTGTCAAGATCACACCTCACCACCTGCACGCTTGACCCGCTCCCATCCCACCTCATCCCTAACCTTTCCACGGTCTTCATCCCAACCCTAACACACCTCTTCAACCTCTCACTCACAACAGGTGTCTTTCCCTCATCCTTCAAGCATGCCAAGATCACACCCATCCTCAAAAAGCCCTCCCTCGACCCATCCTCTGTGTCTAGCTATCGCCCAATATCTCTTCTCCCTTATGCCTCCAAATTGCTGGAGCAACACGTCCATCTTGAACTGTCCTCCCACTTCTCCTCCTGCTCCCTCTTTGATCGGTTACAATCAGGCTTCCGTTCCCATCACTCAACTGAAACTGCCCTAACTAAAGTCACCAATGACCTACTAACTGCCAGGAGCAAGCGACACTACTCTGTCCTCCTTCTCCTGGACTTGTCTTCTGCCTTTGACACTGTAGACCACTCCCTTTTGCTACAAATCCTCTCATCCCTTGGCATCACAGACTTGGCCCTTTCCTGGATCTCGTCATATCTGACAGACCGAACATTCAGTGTCTCCCTCCCCCACACCACCTCCTCACTTCGCCCCTTGTCAGTCGGTGTTCCTCAAGGCTCTGTTCTAGGACCCCTACTCTTCTCCATCTACACTTTCGGCCTGGGACAGCTCATAGAATCCCACGGTATGCAGTACCATCTCTACGCTGACGACACGCAGATCTACCTCTCCGGACCTGACCTGACCTCTCCTCCTTGCTTACCAAAATCCCGCACTGTCTGTCTGCCATTTCAGCATTCTTTTCTGCTCGCTTTCTACAACTGAACATGGACAAAACAGAATTCATCATCTTTCCCCCATCTCACTCTACCCCTCCACCAGACCTATCCATCAATGTCAATGGCTGCTCACTATCCCCAGTCCCACACGCCCGGTGCCTCGGGGTGATCCTCGACTCTGCCCTCTCTTTCAAGCCACATATCCAAGCCCTTGCCTCCTCCTGTCGTCTCAAACTCAAAAATATTTCCCGGATCCGTGCTTTCCTTGACCGCAACACTGCAAAAACGCTAGTGCATGCCCTTATCATCTCCCGCCTCGACTACTGCAACCTCCTACTCTCTGGACTCCCCTCTAGCACTCTGGCACCACTCCAATCCATCCTACACTCTGCTGCCCGACTAATCCACCTGTCCCCCCGCTATTCCCCAGCCTCTCCCCTGTGTCAAGCCCTTCACTGGCTTCCTATCGCCCAGAGACTCCAGTTCAAAACCCTCACACTGACATACAAAGCCGTCCACAACCTGTCTCCTCCATACATCTGTGACATGGTCTCCCGGTACCATATATATATATATATGGGAACAGAAATCCTTGTTCTCAGCAGCACATCGCCGGTGTAAACTGTAGTTGTGCTGCTGATAACATGATACTGTATGGGGACAGATTGATCTAATTGTGATTGTTCTGTTCCCTTCATTCTTTCTCAGTTGGAGTAAAGAGGCCGGGAAACAAGCGAACAACTTCACTATTGTCGATCACACTCGTTTAGTGGCCTGAGATCAGTGCATATAAATACAGCGAAATTCTGCGCAGGGAGACGAGGCAAGGTGATGACAGTTGTAGTTAGCACCCGGCGCCTGGGAATAGTGCTAACTCTACTGCTTTTCCCAGTCGCCAGAGCATTTAATTCTGGTATGTGTAATGATTTTTAGGGTTGATGTCAGCTGCATAATGTCAGCTGCTATCAATCCCTGGTGTAAGTAATGGAGCGGTGTCTATCAGACACCCCCATGACTAGCCCAGACCTGGTGAGACCCAGCGACTGTGAAGAGCGGTGACGGCAGTAACAATACCGCTCTTCACAGTCGCTGAACTCAGCGCAAGACCCGGAATATCGGAAGAGCGGTGACGTTCCTGATGTCACCGCTCTTCAGAGTCACTGGGTCTCGTGCTGCGCAGCGGAACCAAAAGTGGCTGTAGGCAAAGTTTATGGAGCATCAGAATGAGGTTCCATAGCCTTTGGTCGTCTCATCCCTTCATTATCCATGAGATCCAGTTATGTAGGTAAAGTAGCGGCTTTTCTTGGTACTGCAACTAAAAACAATAAATAGGACTGAGCTGTAATGCTGGATACAGCTGTGATTATATGTTATATAGTCGTGTTACACTCCCCTCACTTCTTGTAACCTACAAGTGTACAAAGATATTATACAGTCACCATGTGACAAGTGGGCTTGTGTAACTTCAAATGCCAGGGCTGAATTTTAGTCCCAGTCCGGCCCTGCTGCACTCAGATGTGATAACAAAAAAACTGCTGACATATTCCCTTTAAACATTTTTAGGAACTTTTGTTAAGAACTTTCAGGCAGGCAGTTGTTAGCTACCTGCCTGTTCAGCCCTGCGTTGATGTCTGCTGACCCAGAGCGGTCACACACTACTCCTGTTGTGTGGATTTCACTGACATCACATTGACAGAGCAATTTCTTCTCTTCTGCTCTGCTATATTGATAGGGCGTGAATGCTGATTGACAGCTGGCTCCCTGCAGTTAGGCAGCAGGGAGCTGATTGTATATCAGCATGACATTGGCTGTGATGCCCCATGTACAGAACAGACTGAAAGAGAAGAAGCTGCTCAATAGATGTGAGTTCAAAGGAAGCAGCAGAATTGCCGGCAGGAGCGGTCCATGAGATGGCAGAGATTGGCGCAGCACAGAACTGGTACGTAGTTAGCAACTACCTACATGTACAGTAAGTTCTTAGCCCCATAAGAAAAAGTCTTTGACGAGACCAAATGTCTCATGTGCTTTTTGTAAAACTATTTTTGCGCCTCCCATTAGTTGATCCTTCTGCCTTCAAACCATACATGCCAATTTTGCATGTTCTCCCCATACTTGTTTCAGCTTCTTTCCTCCCTCCAAAAATATTCCTGTATATGATCTTATAATTTAGATTGTGAGCCCCAATGGGGACAAAGACTGATTGCTCATAGATTCCTATTATCTGTATTGTCACAGTGTGCAGGACATCAGGCTCGGATGATGTAGCTGCTTTTGTTTCTCCTATTAGTGCCTCTGTGGACATTTACAGGGCCGTTGCCCTAAGCGTTCATTAATTTCGTTATGTCTTAGCTCAAATCCGCAAATTACCTCCTCTCTGTTAGATTTCCATGACAACGCAATAGACGTCGTCCCTCTCAGTGAAGATTCAATCTGCCACACCGGTTGTCTCTCTGCCCCTTAAGATTTCCGACCGTTATCTGGAAGCGTCTCAGCAATGGCTTCGGGGTTTCCAAGAATATGCACCTACAAAAATCAACCCAAAAGAGCTGTAATGTGATATACTGCTCGTTCCATTACCCGCAGCCACTGCTAACGCTGATGGAGGAAGGCTATTACCGCATCGCTTGATGTCATTGATCAGACTATGACACATGGCCCCCCCTAGCCATGAAGGTGTTAATGAAATAGCGAAAAATATTGAAACACCTGAGATGTGAATGCTCATCATTATAGAAAATCGAGGTCAGTTTTATTTCTGATGCACAGCTCCAAACCCTATGCACAAATATTAGGAAAAGTCTTATTATTATTCAATATTTTCAATCCAGATTCACTGGAACATCTGTGACTTTTTTCCTCTCTCATTACCAAGTAAACCACCATCGGCCCGGCTCATTTAATATGTAATTATACCTGAAATTGGCCCAAATCTTAGCGCAAATCTACACTTCCTCAAAGCAGTCGTAGCTTTCAATTTTCAGTGTAAAGACTGCTTTATATATTTGGTGCATTTTATTCCAGTGCAAAAAAAAGTGTAAGTCCGGCACATGAAACAAGAATCGCAACCAAAGAGTAATAATATATTTCTAAACACCTACAACCACCACTAGAGGGAGATAAAGAGTCAACTGCATACATTAAAGGGATTATCCATAAATCAGACACCACCTGTGACTCCGTTTGTCTCCGTCCAGTAAAATAATAACACCTATACTCACTTCCGGTGTCGGCACCATTCCAGCGGTATTGGCATTGGTTCTCCCAGGCTCTAGTGACATTGTTATGTCATGCCATCCTTGCAGCCAGTCTTTGCTCTCTTCCGTAGCTGTCACTTCCTCTGGATGTCTTGATTCATCCAAAGGATGGGCGAGTGAAGCCAGCGCTGATTGGCCACAGGGCTCGTTTCGCATGACATAACAATGTCACTCAAACCCGGGCGAACCAGTGTCAAAACCGTTGAGATAGTGTCGGAACCAGACATGAGTATAGGTGTTATTATTTTACAGGAGGGGAGACATAGAGATTCAGAAGGGATTGTCCAAGTAGTGGACAATGCCTTCAATCTATTTAACTTTAAGGGCTTGTGTCGAGTTTGGAAGGTTGTCTTTCTCCAGCAGTCCCTTAGTGAATGAATGGAACGGATGTCGATCCTCTGCTCCATTAAAACGGCAGAACCTCTTCATGGGATACGTGGAGGTTCCAGAGGTCGGACACTCAATGATTGGGAAATGATCCTCTTTCCAATGGACAAGAGAAATCTTCCAAACAACTTCTTTTCAATCCATACGATAGGTGAAGAATAATAATAATAATAATAATAATAATAATAATAATTTTTATTTATATAGCGCCAACATATTCCGCAGCGCTTTACAAATTATAGAGGGGACTTGTACAGACAATAGACATTACAGCATAACAGAAATACAGTTCAAAACAGATACCAGGAGGAGTGAGGGCCCTGCTCGCAAGCTTACAAACTATGAGGAAAAAGGGAGACACGAGAGGTGGATGGTAACAATTGCTTTAGTTATTCGGAGAATTGCTGATCCTAATCACTCCATTCAGATGGGGGTCTTCAGAGCCCTGTTTATGCGATTATTGGGTTTCCAAGCGGTTGAAACTCCCGTTATTTCCTATGGATAAGAAATAACGTCCCAAACCCTTTAAATGGCTCATACCACAATCACAACTTATCTCTCCACAGGATAGATGAACTACTGATCCCAAACATGTATATGTGGGTCCGAAGTCCGAGTCCTGAGTGGTAGTCAAGCATGCCGAGGAGCTCTACATGGCACCCTGATATCTCCATCAGTGCCTCCTGAATGGAGCCATCATGTGTTTGATGGGCAACGATCTATTTACATAAGGGTATCAGGAACCTCTATCCTCAGGATTAGTGCAATCAGCTCCAACATGCTAGGAGATGTTTTACAAAATGAATCCTAATGTTTGATACAGTCCTGAGTCCAGACATCATAATTGTCATTACTTGATGTTTATGAGCAGAAATGCCAATCTAACAGGGCGCCCCACCTACTATACAACATTTATGAAATTGGTGACTTCATACGGGCAGAACATCTTTGGGCCTCTCAAGGAACCAGGGAACCAGTGCGGCTTCTACTCCAACACTTCTATAAGAACGTACTACAATTTTTGTAGCTCAAATTGAATTAAAGAGAACCTGTTACTCAATTAATGATGCCCGAACCGTGGGTAGCATAAATCAGAGCCTGGCTACACGATTGTAGCTAGGTATTTATTTCTCTGAAACATGCCAGGATTTTAGTGAAAACACCATTTGAAGAGTTGGCTAGGACTATAGGAAGAGACTTGACCAGTTTGACACTCCTCAAACCGCTTCTCCTGGAATTGCTCTAGTTGATTGTTAAGTCTCTCCTTTGTGTATACAGAGAAAGAGGACTATCAATTACATGGAGTGGAGGAAAGACAGCTATGGGCAGTGCTGGACTAGTCATGTCTCTCAATATAGTGCTGTCCAGCTCTTAAAACTGTGTTTTCTCTGAAACATTGGAGCATTTCATACTAAAACATACCTGGTTGCAATTTTGGAAGTTACATCTTCATCAAAACGGTACCCTCCCAACAGTAAAACACCATACACATAAGTAAATTTCCACTTCTAAAATAGGAACTAATCCGACCTAAATCCACTTAATTAAATGTAAAAATATCTACTGCAATTTGAAAGTGTACCTGCAATTTTAGGTAACTTTTAAAGAGGTTATCTAGGAATTTTTTTTACTATGTTTCAAAACAACAACAGGCAAGTAGTTGTTAACTACCTGTCTGTTGTATGCACCGCCGGCTCAGAGCGCTCACTGACCGCTCCTGCAGGCGATTCAGCTGCTCTACAACAACAGAGCAGCCTTTATTCTTCCACACTTCTCTGTTGATGAGGAGTGACTGCCGGAGTCAAGTTGATTCAAAGCTGGAGTTAGGCGGCATGGAGCTTACTGTAAATCATAAAGATATCGGCAATCACGCCCTGTAAAAAGAGCAAAATCGAAGAGAAAGCACTGCTCTATTGGAGTGATGTCACTAAATTGCTGGCAAGAGCGGTCTAAGACTTCTCTACACTGGCAGAAATTGTCAGTGAGCACAACAGTTCTTAGACACATTGTAAAAAAAACTGATTTAAGTATAAGTTGCTGTGTGTATACATGGCTAATAACACCATTTCTGGCCTCATTATACTTCAATCCTGCATTTAACCAGTTTTCTCCTCTGCAGATTCTTTTTCTAGTTTCAGTTGTCTCTGAGCTACTGGGCAGAGACTAGCTGCTATGATGTCTTACATACACAGCACACACTGACATGCGGGATTCCTGCTCTCCTGTCTCCATGTAGCACATGTTCAGAAGAAGACAATATACAGCAGTACTTAGTAGCACAGTTTGTAGAATCAAAAGTGACCAATTAAGCAACCTCCTCCTAGTTATTTACCTCTTTGTTTAGTTCTTCGGGTTCTCCTTACATGTGGGAAATATGTTAACAACAGTAATATTGACTGATGTAATGACTTTTTTCAATGTTTTCCTTGTTAATAAACGTTTTTATAAAATATTTTTTGTTTTAAATTGTATAAAAAAAACTCCTCTGTTTACTCTGGCTAACATTAATGTTACTAAATGGTTTCTATACATTAGAGTGTATGTATGACTAAACTCTCGGTTGTGTTTTAACATAGCAAAAATGTTTGAAGATTATTTTGTCTAATTTCTATTTTTAAAGTAGGAAGCAGGCGGCGGTGATCTTGTGATGTCTTAATCTGTCGCCTACTGGAGAGCTTAATTATGACAGTGGGGATTTCATTAACTGCTTGAATGTAGTTAAAACATACACGGGAGGCTCTGAGAATTTTTCTGGCTGTTTACAGACCCATCAGGGTGCCTTGTCATTTGCGTTTTTAAACACTTATTTATTTGATGTGTGGTCTGGCAACAGAATGTAAACCTCTGAAATATCTTGTGAGTTCTGGAACTGAATGTTTAAAATAAATTGGTATTTATGTACTGTAATTGGTGGGAAATATGCACTATTTATCTCATATCTATCTATCTACCTATCAATCTTTCTATTTATTATCTATCTAATAAACCTTTATCTCTGGATCTTCTGTACCTATTTACCATCTATCTACAAAAGGAAGTACAGCAGATTACTGACTGCATCAAGACACATACAAATATTGAATATATAAAATATAAACTGCATCGAAGCCGTATAGATTATATTTAAAAAATTAAGATACTTAATGCACAAATTTTCCATTTCATGAAAGCCCATCAGACACAACTAGAGATTAGCGGATCTTTTGAAATTCAAATTATTTGGCTTTGCTGAATTTTACTACAGAATTTGATTTGTGGCTAATAAATTCATGTAAATCTCAATAATTGAAAACTTATAATTGCTGTAAAAAGAGATATGACCCAACTGACCATGAAAGCTTATACTCTAGAGGAGAGATACAGAGAGAAAAAGAGAGAGAGATAGGAGGACCCCACTGACCATAAGAGCTTACACTCTACAGAAGAGAGAGAGGACCACACTGACCATAAGAGCTTACACTCTACAGGAGAGAGAGGACCCCACTGACCATAAGAGCTTACACTCTACAGGAGAGAGAGGACCCCACTGACCATAAGAGCTTACACTCTACAGGAGAGAGAGAGAGGACTCCACTGACCATAAGAGCTTACACTCTACAGGAGAGAGAGGACCCCACTGACCATAAGAGCTTACACTCTACAGGAGAGAGAGAGGACCCCACTGACCATAAGAGCTTATACTCTACAGGAGAGAGAGAGAGGACTCCACTGACCATAAGAGCTTACACTCTACAGGAGAGAGAGAGAGGACTCCACTGACCATAAGAGCTTACACTCTACAGGAGAGAGAGGACCCTACTGACCATAAGAGCTTATACTCTACAGGAGAGAGAGAGAGGACTCCACTGACCATAAGAGCTTACACTCTACAGGAGAGAGAGAGAGGACCCCACTGACCATAAGAGCTTACACTCTACAGGAGAGAGAGGACCCCACTGACCATAAGAGCTTATACTCTACAGGAGAGAGAGGACCCCACTGACCATAAGAGCTTATACTCTACAGGAGAGAGAGAGAGGACTCCACTGACCATAAGAGCTTACACTCTACAGGAGAGAGAGAGAGGACCCCACTGACCATAAGAGCTTACACTCTACAGGAGAGAGAGGACCCCACTGACCATAAGAGCTTACACTCTACAGGAGAGAGAGGACCCCACTGACCATAAGAGCTTACACTCTACAGGAGAGAGAGAGAGGACCCCACTGACCATAAGAGCTTACACTCTACAGGAGAGAGAGGACCCCACTGACCATAAGAGCTTACACTCTACAGGAGAGAGAGGACCCCACTGACCATAAGAGCTTACACTCTACAGGAGAGAGAGGACCCCACTGACCATAAGAGCTTACACTCTACAGGAGAGAGAGGACCCCACTGACCATAAGAGCTTACACTCTACAGGAGAGAGAGGACCCCACTGATCATAAGAGCTTACACTCTACAGGAGAGAGAGGACCCCACTGACCATAAGAGCTTACACTCTACAGGAGAGAGAGGACCCCACTGATCATAAGAGCTTACACTCTACAGGAGAGAGAGGACCCCACTGATCATAAGAGCTTACACTCTACAGGAGAGAGGGGACCCCACTGATCATAAGAGCTTACACTCTACAGGAGAGAGAGGACCCCACTGACCATAAGAGCTTACAATCTACAGGAGAGAGGGGACCCCACTGATCATAAGAGCTTACACTCTACAGGAGAGAGAGGACCCCACTGACCATAAGAGCTTACACTCTACAGGAGAGAGAGGACCCCGCTGACCATAAGAGCTTACACTCTACAGAAGAGAGAGGACCCCACTGACCATAAGAGCTTACACTCTACAGGAGAGAAAGAGAGAGAGAGGACCCCACTGACCATAAGAGCTTACACTCTACAGAAGAGAGAGGACCCCACTGACTATAAGAGCTTACACTCTACAGGAGAGAGAGGAACCCACTGACCATAAGTACTTATACTCTACAGGAGAGAGAAGACCACATTGACCATAAGAGCTTACAATCTACAGAAGAGAGAGGACCACACTGACCATAAGAGCTTACACTCTACAGAAGAGAGAGGAACCCACTGACCGTAAGAGCTTACACTCTACAGAAGAGAGAGGACCCTACTGACCATAAGAGCTTACACTCTACAGGAAAGAGAGGACTCCACTGACCATAAGAGCTTACACTCTACAGGAGAGAGAGAGAGGACCCTACTGACCATAAGAGCTTACACTCTACAGGAGAGAGAGGACCCCACTGACCATAAGAGCTTACACTCTACAGAAGAGAGAGGACCTCACTGACCAAAAGAGCTTACACTCTACAGACGAGAGAGAGGACTCCACTGGCCACAAGAGCTTACACTTTACAGGAGAGAGAGGACCCCACTGACCATAAGAGCTTACACTCTACAGAAGAGAGAGGACCCTACTGACCATAAGAGCTTACACTCTACAGGAAAGTGAGGAACACACTGACCATAAGAGCTTACACTTTACAGATGAGAGAGAGGACCCCACTGACCATAAGAACTTACACTCTACAGGAGAGGACCCCGCTGACCATAAGAGCTTACACTCCACAGGAGAGAGAGGACCCCACTGACCATAAGAACTTACACTCTACAGGAGAGGACCCTGCTGACCATAAGAGCTTACACTCTACAGGAGAGAGAGGACCCCACTGACCATAAGAGCTTACACTCTACAGGAGAGAGAGAGAGGACCCCACTGACCATAAGAGCTTACACTCAACAGGCGAGAGAGGATTCCACTGACCATAAGAGCTTACACTCTACAGACGAGAGAGAGGACTCCACTGACCATAAGAGCTTACACTTTACAGAAGAGAGAGGACCCTACTGACCATAAGAGCTTACACTCTACAGGAGAGAGAGGACCCCACTGACCATATGAGCTTACACTCTACAGAAGAGAGAGGACCTCACTGACCAAAAGAGCTTACACTCTACAGACGAGAGAGAGGACTCCACTGACCATAAGAGCTTACACTTTACAGGAGAGAGAGGACCCCACTGACCATAAGAGCTTACACTCTACAGAAGAGAGAGGACCCTACTGACCATAAGAGCTTACACTCTACAGGAAAGTGAGGACCACACTGACCATAAGAGCTTACACTCTACAGACGAGAGAGAGGACCCCACTGACCATAAGAACTTACACTCTACAGTAGAGGACCCCGCTGACCATAAGAGGTACACTCCACAGGAGAGAGAGGACCCCACTGACCATAAGAACTTACACTCTACAGGAGAGGACCCCGCTGACCATAAGAGCTTACACTCTACAGGAGAGAGAGGACCCCACTGACCATAAGAGCTTACACTCTACAGGAGAGAGAGGACCTCACTGACCATAAGAGCTTAAGGCCCCTTCACATTAAGCGACGCTGCAGCGATACCGACAACGATCCGGATCGCTGCAGCGTCGCTGTTTGGTCGCTGGAGAGCTGTCACACAGACAGCTCTCCAGCGACCAACGATGCCGGTAACCAGGGTAAACATCGGGTAACTAAGCGCAGGGCCGCGCTTAGTAACCCGATGTTTACCCTGGTTACTATCCTAAAAGTAAAAAAAAACCAACGCTATATACTTACCTACAGCCGTCTGTCCTCCAGCGCTGTGCTCTGCACTCCTCCTGTACTGGCTGTGAGCACAGCGGCCGGAAAGCAGAGCGGTGACGTCACCGCTCTGCTTTCCGGCTGACCGACGCTCACAGCCAGTGCAGGAGGAGAGCAGAGCACAGCGCCGGGGACTGACAGCGGTAGGTAAGTATGTAGCGTTTGGTTTTTTTTACTTTTACGCTGGTAACCAGGGTAAACATCGGGTTACTAAGCGCGGCCCTGCGTTTAGTTACCCGATGTTTACCCTAGTTACCAGTGAAGACATCGCTGGATCGGTGTCACACACGCCGATCCAGCGATGTCCACGGGAGATCCAGCGACGAAATAAAGTTCTGGACTTTATTCAGCGACCGACGATCTCCCAGCAGGGGCCTGATCGTTGGTCGCTGTCTTACATAACGATTTCATTAACGATATCGTTGCTACGTCACAAAAAGCAACGATATCGTTAACAATATCGTTATGTGTGAAGGTACCTTTACACTCTACAGGAGAGAGAGGACCCCACTGACCATAAGAGCTTACACTCTACAGGAGAGAGAGGACCCCACTGACCTTAAGAGCTTACACTCTACAGGAGAGAGGGGACTCCACTGACCATAAGAGCTTACACTCTACAGGAGAAAGAGAGGACCCCACTGACCATGAGAACGTACACTCTACAGGAGAGAGATAACCCCACTGACCATAAGAGCTTACACTCTACAGGAGAGAGAAGACCACATTGACCATAAGAGCTTACAATCTACAGGAGAGAGAGGACCCCACTGACCATAAGAGCTTACACTCTACAGAAGAGAGAGGATCCCACTGACTATAAGAGCTTACAGTCTACAGAAGAGAGAGGACCCCACTGACCATAAGAGCTTACACTCTAGAGGAGAAAGAGAGGACCCCACTGACCTTAAGAGCTTACACTCTACAGGAGAGAGGGGACCCCACTGACCATAAGAGCTTACACTCTACAGGAGAGAGAGAGGACCCCACTGACCATAAGAGCGTACACTCTACAGAAGAGATAACCCCACTGACCATAAGAGCTTACACCCTACAGAAGAGAGAGGACCCCACTGACCATAAGAGCTTACACTCTACTGGAGAGAGAGGACCTCACTGACCATAAGAGCTTACACTCTACTGGAGAGAGAGGACCTCACTGACCATAAGAGCTTACACTCTACAGGAGAGAGAGAGGACCCCACTGACCATAAAAGTTTACACTCTACAGGAGAGAGAGGACCCCACTGACCATAAGAGCTTACACTCTACAGAAGAGAGAGGACCCCACTGACCATAAGAGCTTACAATCTACAGAAGAGAGAGGACCCCACTGACCATAAGAGCTTACACTCTACAGGAGAGAGAGGACCCCACTGTCCATAAGAGCTTACACTCTACAGGAGAGAGAGGACTCCACTGGCCATAAGAGCTTACACTCTACAGCAGAGAGAGGACCCCACTGACCATAAGAGCTTACCCTCTACAGGAGAGAGAGAGAGGACCCCACTGACCATAAGAGCTTACACTCTACAGGAGAGAGAGATGACCCCACTGACCATAAAAGCTTACACTCTACAGGAGAGAGAGGACCCCACTGACCATAAGAGCTTACACTTTACAGAAGAGAGAGGACCCCACTGACCATAAGAGCTTACAATCTACAGAAGAGAGAGGACCCCACTGACCATAAGAGCTTACACTCTACAGGAGAGAGAGGACCCCACTGACCATAAGAGCTTACACTCTACAGGAGAGAGAGGACTCCACTGGCCATAAGAGCTTACACTCTACAGCAGAGAGAGGACCCCACTGACCATAAAAGCTTACACTCTACAGGAGAGAGAGGACACCACTGACAATAAGAGATTACACTCTACAGGAGAGAGAGGACCCCACTGACCACAAGAGCTTACGCTCTACAGGAGAGAGAGGACCACACTGGCCATAAGAGCTTACACTCTACAGGAGAGAGAGAGAGAGAGAGGAACCCACTGACCATAAGTGATTATACTCTACTGGAGAGAAAGAGAGGACGCTATATGTTGGCGCTATATAAATAAAAATTATTATTATTACTCTACAGGAGAGAGAAGACCACATTGATCATAAGAGCTTACAATCTACAGAAGAGAGAGGACCCCACTGACCATAAGAGCTTACACTCTAGAGGAGAAAGAGAGGACCCCACTGACCTTAAGAGCTTACACTCTACAGGAGAGAGGGGACCCCACTGACCATAAGAGCTTACACTCTACAGGAGAGAGAGAGGACCCCACTGACCATAAGAGCGTACACTCTACAGAAGAGATAACCCCACTGACCATAAGAGCTTACACCCTACAGAAGAGAGAGGACCCCACTGACCATAAGAGCTTACACTCTACTGGAGAGAGAGGACCTCACTGACCATAAGAGCTTACACTCTACTGGAGAGAGAGGACCTCACTGACCATAAGAGCTTACACTCTACAGGAGAGAGAGAGGACCCCACTGACCATAAAAGTTTACACTCTACAGGAGAGAGAGGACCCCACTGACCATAAGAGCTTACACTCTACAGAAGAGAGAGGACCCCACTGACCATAAGAGCTTACAATCTACAGAAGAGAGAGGACCCCACTGACCATAAGAGCTTACACTCTACAGGAGAGAGAGGACCCCACTGTCCATAAGAGCTTACACTCTACAGGAGAGAGAGGACTCCACTGGCCATAAGAGCTTACACTCTACAGCAGAGAGAGGACCCCACTGACCATAAGAGCTTACCCTCTACAGGAGAGAGAGAGAGGACCCCACTGACCATAAGAGCTTACACTCTACAGGAGAGAGAGATGACCCCACTGACCATAAAAGCTTACACTCTACAGGAGAGAGAGGACCCCACTGACCATAAGAGCTTACACTTTACAGAAGAGAGAGGACCCCACTGACCATAAGAGCTTACAATCTACAGAAGAGAGAGGACCCCACTGACCATAAGAGCTTACACTCTACAGGAGAGAGAGGACCCCACTGACCATAAGAGCTTACACTCTACAGGAGAGAGAGGACTCCACTGGCCATAAGAGCTTACACTCTACAGCAGAGAGAGGACCCCACTGACCATAAAAGCTTACACTCTACAGGAGAGAGAGGACACCACTGACAATAAGAGATTACACTCTACAGGAGAGAGAGGACCCCACTGACCACAAGAGCTTACGCTCTACAGGAGAGAGAGGACCACACTGGCCATAAGAGCTTACACTCTACAGGAGAGAGAGAGAGAGAGAGGAACCCACTGACCATAAGTGATTATACTCTACTGGAGAGAAAGAGAGGACGCTATATGTTGGCGCTATATAAATAAAAATTATTATTATTACTCTACAGGAGAGAGAAGACCACATTGATCATAAGAGCTTACAATCTACAGAAGAGAGAGGACCCCACTGACCATAAGAGTTTAGACTCTACAGAAGAGAGAGGAAATCACTGACCAAAAGAGCTTACACTCTACAGGAGAGGGAGGACCCCACTGACCATAAGAGCTTACAATCTACAGGAGAGAGAGGACCTCACTGACCATAAAAGCTTATACTCTACAGGAGAGAGAGATGACCCAACTGACCATAAGAGCTTACACTCTACAGGAGAGAGAGATGACACCACTGACCATACGAGCATACACTCTACAGGAGAGAGAGGACCCCTCTGACCATAAGAGATTGCACTCTACAGGAGAGAGAGGACCCCACTGACCACAAGAGCTTACACTCTACATAAGAGAGAAGACCCCACTGGCCATAAGAGCTTACACTCTACAGGAGAGAGAGAGGACCCCACTGACCACAAGAGCTTACACTCTACATAAGAGAGAAGACCCCACTGACCACAAGAGCTTACACTCTACAAGGGAGATAGGACCCCACTGACCATAAGAGCTTACACTCTACAGGAGAGGGAGGACCCCACTGACCACAAGAGCTTACACTCTACAGGAGAGAGAGGACCCCACTGACCATAAGAGCTTACACTCTACAGGAGAGAGAGGACCCCACTGACCATAAGAGATTACACTCTACAGGACAGAGAGGACCCCACTGACCACAAGAGCTTACACTCTACATAAGAGAGAAGACCCCACTGACCATAAGAGCTTACACTCTACAGGAGAGGGAGGACCCCACTGACCATAAGAGCTTACACTCTACAGCAGAGAGAGGACCCCACTGACCATAAAAGCTTACACTCTACAGGAGAGAGAGGACCCCACTGACCATAAGAGCTTCCCTTCTACAGAAGAGAGAGAGAGGACCCCACTGACCATAAGAGCTTACACTCTACTGGAGAGAAAGAGAGGACCCCACTGACCATAAAAGCTTACACTCTACTGGAGAGAGAGGACCTCACTGACCACAAGAGCTTACACTCTACAGGAGAGAGAGGACCCCACTGACCATAAGAGATTACACTCTACAGGAGAGAGAGGACCCCACTGACCATAAGAGATTACACTCTACAGGACAGAGAGCACCTCACTGACCATAAGAGCTTACACTCTACATAAGAGAGAAGACCCCACTAACCATAAGAGCTTACACTCTACAGGAGAGGGAGGACCCCACTGCCCATAAGAGCTTACACTCTACAGCAGAGAGAGGACCCCACTGACCATAAAAGCTTACACTCTACAGAAGAGAGAGGACCCCACTGACCATAAGAGCTTCCCTTCTACAGAAGAGAGAGAGAGGACCCCACTGACCATAAGAGCTTACACTCTACTGGAGAGAAAGAGAGGACCCCACTGACCATAAAAGCTTACACTCTACTGGAGAGAGAGGACCTCACTGACCACAAGAGCTTACACTCTACAGGAGAGAGAGGACCCCACTGACCATAAGAGATTACACTCTACAGGAGAGAGAGGACCCCACTGACCATAAGAGATTACACTCTACAGGACAGAGAGGACCTCACTGACCATAAGAGCTTACACTCTACATAAGAGAGAAGACCCCACTGACCATAAGAGCTTACACTCTACAGGAGAGGGAGGACCCCACTGACCATAAGAGCTTACACTCTACAGCAGAGAGAGGACCCCACTGACCATAAAAGCTTACACTCTACAGAAGAGAGAGGACCCCACTGACCATAAGAGCTTATCTTCTACAGAAGAGAGAGAGAGGACCCCACTGACCATAAGAGCTTACACTCTACAGGAGAGAGAGGACCCCACTGATTATAAGAGATTACACTCTACAAGACAGAGAGGACCCCACTGACCACAAGAGCTTACACTCTACATAAGAGAGAAGACCCCACTGACCATAAGAGCTTACACTCTACAGCAGAGGGAGGACCCCACTGACCATAAGAGCTTACACTCTAGAGGAGAAAGAGAGGACCCCACTGACCTTAAGAGCTTACACTCTACAGGAGAGAGGGGACCCCACTGACCATAAGAGCTTACACTCTACAGGAGAGAGAGAGGACCCCACTGACCATAAGAGCGTACACTCTACAGAAGAGATAACCCCACTGACCATAAGAGCTTACACCCTACAGAAGAGAGAGGACCCCACTGACCATAAGAGCTTACACTCTACTGGAGAGAGAGGACCTCACTGACCATAAGAGCTTACACTCTACTGGAGAGAGAGGACCTCACTGACCATAAGAGCTTACACTCTACAGGAGAGAGAGAGGACCCCACTGACCATAAAAGTTTACACTCTACAGGAGAGAGAGGACCCCACTGACCATAAGAGCTTACACTCTACAGAAGAGAGAGGACCCCACTGACCATAAGAGCTTACAATCTACAGAAGAGAGAGGACCCCACTGACCATAAGAGCTTACACTCTACAGGAGAGAGAGGACCCCACTGACCATAAGAGCTTACACTCTACAGGAGAGAGAGGACTCCACTGGCCATAAGAGCTTACACTCTACAGCAGAGAGAGGACCCCACTGACCATAAGAGCTTACCCTCTACAGGAGAGAGAGAGAGGACCCCACTGACCATAAGAGCTTACACTCTACAGGAGAGAGAGATGACCCCACTGACCATAAAAGCTTACACTCTACAGGAGAGAGAGGACCCCACTGACCATAAGAGCTTACACTTTACAGAAGAGAGAGGACCCCACTGACCATAAGAGCTTACAATCTACAGAAGAGAGAGGACCCCACTGACCATAAGAGCTTACACTCTACAGGAGAGAGAGGACCCCACTGACCATAAGAGCTTACACTCTACAGGAGAGAGAGGACTCCACTGGCCATAAGAGCTTACACTCTACAGCAGAGAGAGGACCCCACTGACCATAAAAGCTTACACTCTACAGGAGAGAGAGGACACCACTGACCATAAGAGATTACACTCTACAGGAGAGAGAGGACCCCACTGACCACAAGAGCTTACGCTCTACAGGAGAGAGAGGACCACACTGGCCATAAGAGCTTACACTCTACAGGAGAGAGAGAGAGAGAGAGGACCCCACTGACCATAAGTGATTATACTCTACTGGAGAGAAAGAGAGGACGCTATATGTTGGCGCTATATAAATAAAAATTATTATTATTACTCTACAGGAGAGAGAAGACCACATTGATCATAAGAGCTTACAATCTACAGAAGAGAGAGGACCCCACTGACCATAAGAGTTTAGACTCTACAGAAGAGAGAGGAAATCACTGACCAAAAGAGCTTACACTCTACAGGAGAGGGAGGACCCCACTGACCATAAGAGCTTACAATCTACAGGAGAGAGAGGACCTCACTGACCATAAAAGCTTATACTCTACAGGAGAGAGAGATGACCCAACTGACCATAAGAGCTTACACTCTACAGGAGAGAGAGATGACACCACTGACCATACGAGCATACACTCTACAGGAGAGAGAGGACCCCTCTGACCATAAGAGATTGCACTCTACAGGAGAGAGAGGACCCCACTGACCACAAGAGCTTACACTCTACATAAGAGAGAAGACCCCACTGGCCATAAGAGCTTACACTCTACAGGAGAGAGAGAGGACCCCACTGACCACAAGAGCTTACACTCTACATAAGAGAGAAGACCCCACTGACCACAAGAGCTTACACTCTACAAGGGAGATAGGACCCCACTGACCATAAGAGCTTACACTCTACAGGAGAGGGAGGACCCCACTGACCACAAGAGCTTACACTCTACAGGAGAGAGAGGACCCCACTGACCATAAGAGCTTACACTCTACAGGAGAGAGAGGACCCCACTGACCATAAGAGATTACACTCTACAGGACAGAGAGGACCCCACTGACCACAAGAGCTTACACTCTACATAAGAGAGAAGACCCCACTGACCATAAGAGCTTACACTCTACAGGAGAGGGAGGACCCCACTGACCATAAGAGCTTACACTCTACAGCAGAGAGAGGACCCCACTGACCATAAAAGCTTACACTCTACAGGAGAGAGAGGACCCCACTGACCATAAGAGCTTCCCTTCTACAGAAGAGAGAGAGAGGACCCCACTGACCATAAGAGCTTACACTCTACTGGAGAGAAAGAGAGGACCCCACTGACCATAAAAGCTTACACTCTACTGGAGAGAGAGGACCTCACTGACCACAAGAGCTTACACTCTACAGGAGAGAGAGGACCCCACTGACCATAAGAGATTACACTCTACAGGAGAGAGAGGACCCCACTGACCATAAGAGATTACACTCTACAGGACAGAGAGCACCTCACTGACCATAAGAGCTTACACTCTACATAAGAGAGAAGACCCCACTAACCATAAGAGCTTACACTCTACAGGAGAGGGAGGACCCCACTGCCCATAAGAGCTTACACTCTACAGCAGAGAGAGGACCCCACTGACCATAAAAGCTTACACTCTACAGAAGAGAGAGGACCCCACTGACCATAAGAGCTTCCCTTCTACAGAAGCATTACAATGAAACCCTGCAAAGTGCCCTGGATGAAGCTGCTCCTCCTATACATAAAACAACTCGGCACAGACGGCAACAACCGTGGCACACGCTGCAAACACGTTTCCTGCAGCGGTGCTCCAGGTGCGCAGAACGTCTGTGGAGAAAATCTAATCTACCCGAAGATTTCATCCATTATAAGTTCATGCTAAAGACATACAATTCTGCCCTTCACCTCTCCAAACAAACCTACTTCAACACCCTCATCACCTCCCTGTCCAATAACCCTAAACGTCTCTTTGACACGTTCCAGTCCCTACTCAACCCAAGAGCGCAGGCCCCAACCACGGATCTCCGTGCTGACAATCTGGCCAATTACTTCAAAGAAAAAATTGACCATATTCGACAGGAAATCATCTCCCAATCTCTTCATACCATGCACTGTCCTCCCTCCCCCACTGCATCTAGTTCACTCTCTGACTTTGAACCAGTTACAGAAGAAGAAGTAAGCAGGCTCCTTGCATCTTCTCGCCCGACCACATGCACCAGTGACCCCATTCCGTCACATTTCCTCCAGTCCCTTTCCCCGGCTGTCACCTCTCACCTAACAAAAATATTCAACCTTTCCCTCACTTCCGGTATTTTTCCCTCCTCATTTAAGCATGCCATCATACATCCATTACTTAAAAAACCATCCCTCGACCAAAACTGTGCCGCTAATTATAGACCTGTCTCTAATCTTCCCTTCATCTCTAAACTCCTCGAACGCCTGGTCCACTCCCGTCTTACCCGCTATCTCTCAGATAACTCTCTTCTCGACCCTCTTCAATCTGGTTTCCGCTCTTTACACTCTACTGAAACTGCCCTCACTAAAGTCTCTAATGACCTACTAACAGCTAAATCTAATGGTCACTACTCCATGCTAATTCTCTTGGATCTCTCTGCAGCATTTGATACTGTGGATCATCAGCTCCTCCTCACTATGCTCCGCTCCATCGGCCTCAAGGACACCGTTCTCTCCTGGTTCTCCTCCTATCTCTCTGACCGATCCTTCACTGTATGTTTCGCTGGTTCCTCCTCCTCTCACCTTCCCCTTACTGTTGGGGTTCCTCAAGGATCAGTCCTAGGCCCCCTCCTCTTCTCTTTGTATACTGCCCCTATTGGACAAACAATCAGTAGATTTGGCTTCCAGTACCATCTCTATGCTGACGACACCCAACTATACACTTCTTCTCCTGATCTCACGCCTGCCTTATTAGAAAACACCAGTGATTGTCTTACCGCTGTCTCTAGCATCATGTCCTCCCTCTATCTGAAACTAAACCTGTCAAAAACTGAACTCCTCGTGTTTTCTCCCTCTACTAACCTACCTTTGCCTGACATTGCCATCTCCGTTTGCGGTTCCACCATTACTCCAAAGCAACATGCCCGCTGCCTTGGGGTCATCCTTGATTCTGACCTTTCATTCACCCCCCACATCCGATCACTGGCTCGCTCTTCTTACCTGCATCTCAAAAACATTTCTAGAATTCGCCCTTTTCTTACTTTCGACTCTGCAAAAACTCTTACTGTTTCACTTATTCATTCTCGTCTGGACTATTGTAACTCTCTACTAATCGGCCTCCCTCTTACCAAACTCTCCCCGCTCCAATCTGTCCTGAATGCTGCTGCCAGGATCATATTCCTCACCAACCGTTACACCGATGCCTCTACCTTGTGCCAGTCATTACACTGGTTACCCATCCACTCAAGAATCCAGTACAAAACTACTACCCTCATCCACAAAGCACTCCATGGCTCAGCACCACCCTACATCTCCTCTCTGGTCTCAGTCTACCACCCTACCCGTGCCCTCCGCTCCGCTGATGACCTCAGGTTAGCATCCTCAATAATCAGAACCTCCCACTCCCGTCTCCAAGACTTTACACGTGCTGCGCCGATTCTTTGGAATGCACTACCTAGGATAATACGATTAATCCCCAATCCCCACAGTTTTAAGCGTGCCCTAAAAACTCATTTGTTCAGACTGGCCTACCGCCTCAATGCATTAACCTAACGATCCCTGTGTGGCCTATATTAAAAAAAAAAAAAAAAATTAATTAACTGGTTCATGCAGCTTTACATGAACACCCAAGCCTTACACTATGGCTGGTCCGAATAACTATAGCAATTGTTACCATCCACCTCTCGTGTCTCCCCTTTTCCTCATAGTTTGTAAGCTTACGAGCAGGGCCCTCACTCCTCTTGGTATCTGTTTTGAACTGTATTTCTGTTATGCTGTAATGTCTATTGTATGTACAAGTCCCCTCTATAATTTGTAAAGCGCTGCGGAATATGTTGGCGCTATATAAATAAAAATTATTATTATTATTATTATTAGAGGACCCCACTGACCATAAGAGCTTACACTCTACTGGAGAGAAAGAGAGGACCCCACTGACCATAAAAGCTTACACTCTACTGGAGAGAGAGGACCTCACTGACCACAAGAGCTTACACTCTACAGGAGAGAGAGGACCCCACTGACCATAAGAGATTACACTCTACAGGAGAGAGAGGACCCCACTGACCATAAGAGATTACACTCTACAGGACAGAGAGGACCTCACTGACCATAAGAGCTTACACTCTACATAAGAGAGAAGACCCCACTGACCATAAGAGCTTACACTCTACAGGAGAGGGAGGACCCCACTGACCATAAGAGCTTACACTCTACAGCAGAGAGAGGACCCCACTGACCATAAAAGCTTACACTCTACAGAAGAGAGAGGACCCCACTGACCATAAGAGCTTACCTTCTACAGAAGAGAGAGAGAGGACCCCACTGACCATAAGAGCTTACACTCTACAGGAGAGAGAGGACCCCACTGATTATAAGAGATTACACTCTACAAGACAGAGAGGACCCCACTGACCACAAGAGCTTACACTCTACATAAGAGAGAAGACCCCACTGACCATAAGAGCTTACACTCTACAGCAGAGGGAGGACCCCACTGACC
The DNA here is from genome assembly GCF_032444005.1 of Ranitomeya imitator. Lineage (NCBI taxonomy): Eukaryota > Metazoa > Chordata > Amphibia > Anura > Dendrobatidae > Ranitomeya > Ranitomeya imitator. The sequence continues at coordinate 199,961,186 of NC_091288.1, forward strand.
ATAAGAGCTTACACTCTACAGCAGAGAGAGGACCCCACTGACCATAAAAGCTTACACTCTACAGAAGAGAGAGGACCCCACTGACCATAAGAGCTTACCATCTACAGAAGAGAGAGAGAGGACCCCAAAGACCATAAGAGCTTACACTCTACTGGAGAGAAAGAGAGGACCCCACTGACCATAAAAGCTTACACTCTACTGGAGAGAGAGGACCTCACTGACCACAAGAGCTTACACTCCACAGGAGAGAGAGGACCCCACTGACCATAATAGCTTACACTCTACAGGAGAGAGAGGACCCCACTGACCACAAGAGCTTACACTCTACAGAAAAGAGAGAGGACCCCACTGACCATAAGAGCTTACACTCTACAGAAGAGAGAGGACCCCACTGACCATAAGAGCTTACAATCTACAGAAGAGAGAGGACCCCACTGACCATAAGAGCTTACACTCTACAGGAGAGAGAGGACTCCACTGGCCATAAGAGCTTACACTCTACAGAAGAGAGAGGACCCCAGTGACCATAAGAGCTTACAATCTACAGGAGAGGGAGGACCCCACTGACCACAAGAGCTTACACTCTACAGGAGAGAGAGGACCCCACTGACCATAAGAGCTTACACTCTACAGGAGAAAGAGGACCCCACTGACCATAAGAGATTACACTCTACAGGACAGAGAGGACCCCACTGACCACAAGAGCTTACACTCTACATAAGAGAGAAGACCCCACTGACCATAAGAGCTTACACTCTACAGGAGAGGGAGGACCCCACTGACCATTAGAGCTTACACTCTACAGCAGAGAGAGGACCCCACTGACCATAAAAGCTTACACTCTACAGAAGAGAGAGGACCCCACTGACCATAAGAGCTTACCTTCTACAGAAGGGAGAGAGAGGACCCCACTGACCATAAGAGCTTACACTCTACTGGAGAGAAAGAGAGGACCCCACTAACCATCAAAGCTTACACTCTACTGGAGAGAGAGGACCTCACTGACCATAAGAGCTTACACTCTACAGGAGAGAGAGGACCCCACTGACCATAAGAGCGTACACTCTACAGGAGAGAGAGGACCCCACTGACCATAAGAGATTACACTCTACAGGAGAGAGAGGACCCCACTGACCACAAGAGCTTACACTCTACATAAGAGGGAAGACCCCACTGACCATAAAAGCTTACACTCTACTGGAGAGAGAGGACCTCACTGACAATAAGAGCTTATACTCTACAGGAGAGAGAGAGGACCCCACTAACCATAAGAGCTTACACTCTACAGGAGAGAGAGGACCCCACTGACCATAAGAGATTACACTCTACAGGAGAGAGAGGACCCCACTGACCACAAGAGCTTACGCTCTACAGGAGAGAGAGGACCACACTGGCCATAAGAGCTTACACTCTACAGGAGAGAGAGAGAGAGAGAGGACCCCACTGACCATAAGTGATTATACTCTACTGGAGAGAAAGAGAGGACGCTTTATGTTGGCGCTATATAAATAAAAATTATTATTATTACTCTACAGGAGAGAGAAGACCACATTGATCATAAGAGCTTACAATCTACAGAAGAGAGAGGACCCCACTGACCATAAGAGTTTAGACTCTACAGAAGAGAGAGGAAATCACTGACCAAAAGAGCTTATACTCTACAGGAGAGGGATGACTCCACTGACCATAAGAGCTTACACTCTACTGGAGAGAAAGAGAGGACCCCACTGACCATCAAAGCTTACAATCTACTGGAGAGAGAGGACCTCACTGACCATAAGAGCTTACACTCTACAGGAGAGAGAGGACCCCACTGACCATAAGAGCGTACACTCTACAGGAGAGAGAGGACCCCACTGACCATAAGAGATTACACTCTACAGGAGAGAGAGGACACCACTGACCACAAGAGCTTACACTCTACATAAGAGAGAAGACCCCACTGACCATAAGAGCTTACACTCTACAGGAGAGAGAGAGGACCCCACTGACCATAAAAGCTTACACTCTACTGGAGAGAGAGGACCTCACTGACAATAAGAGCTTATACTCTACAGGAGAGAGAGAGGACCCCACTAACCATAAGAGCTTACACTCTACAGGAGAGAGAGGACCCCACTGACCATAAGAGATTACACTCTACAGGAGAGAGAGGACCCCACTGACCACAAGAGCTTACGCTCTACAGGAGAGAGAGGACCACACTGGCCATAAGAGCTTACACTCTACAGGAGAGAGAGAGAGAGAGAGAGGACCCCACTGACCATAAGTGATTATACTCTACTGGAGAGAAAGAGAGGACGCTATATGTTGGCGCTATATAAATAAAAATTATTATTATTACTCTACAGGAGAGAGAAGACCACATTGATCATAAGAGCTTACAATCTACAGAAGAGAGAGGACCCCACTGACCATAAGAGTTTAGACTCTACAGAAGAGAGAGGAAATCACTGACCAAAAGAGCTTACACTCTACAGGAGAGGGAGGACCCCACTGACCATAAGAGCTTACAATCTACAGGAGAGAGAGGACCTCACTGACCATAAAAGCTTACACTCTACAGGAGAGAGAGATGACCCAACTGACCATAAGAGCTTACACTCTACAGGAGAGAGAGATGACACCACTGACCATACGAGCATACACTCTACAGGAGAGAGAGGACCCCACTGACCATAAGAGATTGCACTCTACAGGAGAGAGAGGACCCCACTGACCACAAGAGCTTACACTCTACATAAGAGAGAAGACCCCACTGGCCATAAGAGCTTACACTCTACAGGAGAGAGAGAGGACCCCACTGACCACAAGAGCTTACACTCTACATAAGAGAGAAGACCCCACTGACCACAAGAGCTTACACTCTACAAGGGAGATAGGACCACACTGACCATAACAGCTTAGACTCTACAGGAAAGAGAGAGGAACCCACTGACCATAAGTAATTATACTCTACAGGAGAGAGAAGACCACACTGACCATAAGCGCTTACAATCTACAGAAGAGAGAGAGGATCCCACTGACCATAAGAGCTTAGACTCTACTGAAGAGAGAGGAAATCACTGACCATAAGAGCTTACACTCTACAGGAGAGGGAGGACTCCACTGACCATAAGAACTTACACTCTACAGGAGAGAGAGGACCCCACTGACCATAAGAGCTTACACTCTACAGGAGAGGGAGGACCCCACTGACCATAAGAGCTTACAGTCTACAGCAGAGAGAGGACCCCACTGACCATAAAAGCTTACACTCTACAGGAGAGAGAGGACCCCACTGCCCATAAGAGCTTACATTCTACAGAAGAGAGAGAGAGGACCCCACTGACCATAAGAGCTTTCACTCTACAGGAGAGAGAGGACCCCACTGACCATAAGAGCTTACACTCTACAGGAGAGAGAGAGAGGACCCCACTGACCATAAAAGCTTACACTCTACTGGAGAGAGAGGACCTCACTGACCATAAGAGCTTACACTCTACAGGAGAGAGAGATGACATCACTGTTATGACCTGGTGGTTAGGAGCACCCGACCTGATAGTTAAACTCATACAGGACGAGCTCTGGGATGTGGGAGCTCTGCTGACCGCAAGCCCTAATCCTATCGCACACACTAAAAATAGCCGTGGAGCGCTCCTGACGCTCCCTAGGCGCCTCGTCACAGCCTCAGAGCTAGCTAGCCCTAGAGATAGAATATAAATCCTACCTTGCCTCAGAGAAATTCCCCAAAGGAATAGGCAGCCCCCCACATATAATGACTGTGAGTAAAGATGAAAGTCACAAACGCAGAAATGAAATAGGTTTCAGCAAAGGGAGGCCAGACTTACTAAATAGACAGAGGATAGAAAAGGTAACTTTGCGATCAGCACAAAAACCTACAAAAGACCACGCAGAGTGTGCAAAAGGGTCCTCCGCACCGACTCACGGTGCGGGGTGCCACTCTGCATCCCAGAGCTTCCAGCTAGCAAGACAAAATCAGGATAACCAGCTGGACAAAGAAACAATGAGCAAAAATAACAATAAGGAACTTAGCTTCTGCAGGAGAAGACAGGTCACCAGGCAGATCCAGGAGTGAACTGAACCAATGCTAAAACATTGACAGCTGGCATGGAGTAACGATCTGAGTGGAGTTAAATAGAGAAGCCAACCAAAGGATAAACCACGTCACCTGTGTAAGGAACCTCAGAAGCAGCAGCTTCACTCATAGCCACCAGAGGGAGCCCATAGACAGAACTCTCCGAAGTACCATTCACGACCACAGGAGGGAGTTCGACAACAGAATTCACAACACCCCACTGACCATAAGAGCTTACACTCTACAGGAGAGAGAGATGACCCCACTGACCATAAGAGCTTACACTCTACAGGAGAGAGAGGACCCCACTGACCATAAGAGATTACACTTTACAGGAGAGAGAGGACCCCACTGACCACAAGAGCTTACACTCTACATAAGAGAGATGACCCCACTGACCATAAGAGCTTACACTCTACAGGAGAGAGAGAGGACCCCACTGACCACAAGAGCTTACACTCTACATAAGAGAGATGACCCCACTGACCATAAGAGCTTCCACTCTACAGGAGAGAGAGGACCCCACTGACCATAAGGGCTTAAAATCTACAGAAGAGAGAGAGAGGGGACTCCACTGACCATAAGATCTTACACTCTACAGGGGAGAGAGGACCACACTGACCATAAGAGCTTACAATCTACAGAAGAGAGAGGACCCCAATGACCATAAGAGCTTACACTCTACAGGAGAGAGAGGACCCCAATGACCATAAGAGCTTACACTCTACAGGAGAGAGAGGATACCATTAACCATAAGAGCTTGCACTCTACAGGAGAGAGAGAGAGAGAGAGAGAGGACCCCACTGATCATAAGAGCTTAGACTCTACAGAAGAGAGAGGACCCCACTGACCATAAGAGCTTACACTCTACAAGAGAGAAAGAGGACACCACTGATCATAAGAGCTTACAATCTACAAGAGAGAAAATTTTTAGTGACTCTGGAGATAGAAAATGACTTTGCTATACTAGCTGTGCTCCACTGGGTACCACTGATATGTGATGGCCCATGTACTGGCCACCACTGTACAAGGTGAGATAACCCTCTAGATGTCATAGCTGCCGGACATTATGGGAAATCCTATGTGGCCAATTAAAAATGCATTATTCTGCTCTCTGTTGCTTCAAAATCAAATAATTACCCCCAGCTGTGAGGACACACCAACATTGTAAACAGGAAATTATTGGAAGAGAAGTACAGCGTCCATAATAGCTGGTAGTAAGCACACGTTCTACGCTACATGCATGAAATCATATAGAAAAAAATGCGTATATAGAACAAACGTTATGACAATTTTTATTAGCATAAAATGATTTTATCTTTCCAAACATACAAAATCTAAAACTGGTAGCCACAGACATGTTTGGTATAAGAGCCAAACAAATGTGGGTGGCACCACTACTGAGCAGGTAACATGGCAGGAAGTAATAATAGTGTATACATTAAATAGTATATTGCCATCACTATGGTAGTACTGGGTGGAACTGAAAATGCACTATCAATACATCTTGTTATCAACAAATCTATCAAGCCAAGGTTACCACCGACTAGGATTACATATGACAAATGACAGCAACATGTTAAACACTTCGCAACCAAAAAAAGAATTTGACAAAGCTCAGGAGATGGTGCCACTGTCACGCGTCCTCCTCCCCTCTTCCCTTTACTGTTGGGTTTTTCAAGGTTCAGTCCCAGGCCCCCTGCTTTTCTCCTTATACACTGCCCCTATTGAACAAACCATCAGTAGATTCAGTCTTCAGTACCATCTCTATGCTTATGACACCCAATTATACACATTGTCTCCTGTCATCACCCTTGCATTGCAACAAAATACCAGCGATAGTCTTTCTGCTCACTCTAACATTATGTCCTCCTTCTAGCTAAAACTAAATTTGGAAAAAACATAACTCCTTGTGTTTCCTCCCTCCACTAACCTACCTATGGCCAGCATTCAATTTTGCCATTTCCATGTGTAGCTCCACCATTACTCCCCAGCAACAAGCCCGCTGTCTTTGTGTCATATTTGATTTATACCTTTCCCTCATTCAACACATCCGATCATTCGCCTGCTCATGTCATCTACACCTCAAAGATATCTTCGAAATTCGACGATTTCTTTCCTTTGACCCCACAAAAACTGTTACGTAACTCTTATTCTTTCTCATCGGGACTATTGCAATTCTCCATTAATCGGTCTTCCTCCTAATAAACTCTCCCCTCAGCAATCTACCCTTAATGCAGCAACCAGGATCATATTCCTCACCAACAGCTACACTGATGCCTCTACACTGTGCCAGTCATTGCACTGGTTGCCCATCTGATACAGAGTTCAATATAAACTTATCTCTCTAACCCACAAAGTGCTCCACAGCTCAGCACCATCCTACCACGCTACACGCATCCATATCACGCTACATGTGCCCTCCATTCTTTAAATTTCTTAAAACTAAAATTCTCAATAATCCGAAACTCGCATTCTTGTCTCCAGGACTTCTCATGTGCTGCCCCAATTCTTTGGAATGCACTACCCAGGACAATTCGATTAATTCCCTATACCCACAGTCTTAAGTATGGCCTAAAAACCCATTTCTTTAGACTTGCCTATCGACTCACCTCACTTATCTAACTATTCCTGTTTTTCCCATACAAAATTTTTTTCAAAATCATGACCCTCGTAGCATCTGTTCTCATACCCTCCATGCACTTAATAGCCATCTGTGTCTGTGCTCTACGCATACTGGCTGGTGACCGAGTTGTGTGCAGACCCTATTTAGTATACAGTATTATGGTTGCATCATACCATATAAGCACTCTTTACCGTTTACCTCTCGTGTCCCCCAATTTCCTCATAGATTGCAGCTTGTGAGCAGGGCCTTCACTCCTTTTGATATCTGAGTTTTATTTATTCTCTAATGTTTTTATTGTCTGTAAAAATCCCTTCTAAAATGGTAAAGTGCTGTGGAACACGTTGGCGCTATAGAAATAAAAATTATTATTTTATTCCTGAGCGCAACCTGGAGGGACCAACACTTGACCACAGTTTGATTCATTTTGATGGCAGAGCAATATATTAGGACTCGCTTATGTTAGCTATGTGCCACATCTGATCACCCACTGCCAGGATAGCATGCATTTAATGGTGCCCAGTGTATAAATTAAGTTTATCATTTGCACACAGCTTAGGTTTATGTTCTTAGAAGCCACTTCAGTATGAGCCCCGCTGTGCAGCTGTTGATTGGTAATGTTCTAACAGCGAGCGAGCACTAACATGGGAATGAAGATAAATGTAGAAATTGGCGACCACTCTCCCTCTCGCTGAATATGCGGCGTGCTGTTTATTGCAAGTGAAGGTGTAATTATTTCATTATGATTTCCTGTGAAGTGTGAAAAGTATCTCGAACCGTCCTCTAAAATGAGTTAATCGCAATATGTGCCAAGACTTTTCATGTTAATTGAAAATTGGAGAGGCGTTTATTGGGCAGTTTTGTGTGACCAACTGTGACAAAATTTACTTTATTAGGGTCCTCTCAAGTGATTCATTATTAAAGAGAGAATGTAGGGTTTGAAGCAATAGTCTGGATATACAAGAGGCGAGCGAGTTCTTCTTTTAATTGAAGCCTTTGTATATGGAGAACACTACGGACTTACTGGGTTAAATATGAAAGGGAACACCCTCATAGTATACCACATGTACCTGAACCGATTCTTCACTGATAGAGAGATTGCGGAAAGAATGGCTCATATCCAGGGTATTTCTGACTTAATGTATTCAGCTATCTATGAGTTATCTTGGTCTACATGGATGGAGAACCACTTATGGCAGCCTATATTGGGCACCCTACGGTTGTCTTCCTGCTTTCCTGGTCTCCTCTTCACTGGTGTTATTGGTGCTAGTTAGGCCTCAACATATACCTTGGAATTATTACGTCGTAATGTGTATCCAGCTCAGAGTCAAGAGGAGACTGGAGCCAGAGTCGGAGCCGGTATGGGTTCATTAGGAAGGCAGTGCAGGACTGGTTGGAAGATGAGGTGGCCGGAATATGTGAGAGGCAAGGCAATTCAAATACTTCATTGTTTTTTAACACCATTTTCTAGCCCATCTCTTTGCTATATTTTGGAGTTGGGAGATTGATAAAACAGAATCGAGAGAGTGGCACAGTAGAGTAAACTCACCAAGGAAGTAGAGCACAGTATGTCAGAACATCCTATGTGGAATAGTTAAACAACATAGCAGAGCCCAGCGATGTAGCACAGATGGGTATTCAAGCAGTCTCAATGTAGAGTTGGTCAGCATAGTTGAGAAATTTTGCAGAACACAGTGATTTAGCAGATCCCTACAGTGTAGAGGAGATGGGTATATCAGGTGCCACAATGTAGAGCGGCGAAAGTATTCCTAAGTAGATGGTGATACTCAAACCATCACCTGAACCGACCTACGAGACTTAAGAGCATGACTTCACTGAGCTCACTGGATTACCATGAAGAGCAGAGGGAGCTGGACAAAGCAGAATGAAGAAGCAGAGCCCAGCGCTGAAGCCAGGAGAGGTAAAATTTAATGTATAATGGGAACTTCTGTTTCAGAAAAATTTGATCTGTAAGCACTATAAAGAACTATTATAGCATGACACAGATGTAGATACGGCATTGGACACAGAAGCATGAGCATTTAATTGATTTAACCCCCCACAATCCTCCAGAACCTACTGTAACTTTGCAAAATATTTATATAAATGCACCAGCAGAGACAATAATATAAATCCTTGATGCGATAATAAAATGTATGTGCCTCGAGCTACAAGTACGAGCTTCAGAAAATGACTTCCGTCTTCTGTGTCATGCTGTACTGATTATATTGAAGGGTTTGGCTTCAGCAGATCAATTGTGTAATGTGCGAATGCATTGACATGAAAGTGATATGTAGATCGACTCCGTGCTGCCCATTAATGCTGGATTGCTTTACACTTTGGGATTTACAGATACAATAGACAATTAGTGAAATCCAAGATTGGAGAGTGGGCTCTGCTCATTCAGGAGCAGAATTCGCTCACTTTCCTACAGAAATGAAGCATCTGTGTTCTCCAGCGTTATCCCCACCCCGCTCTTGTCTCTTTATCGTTCTGCCATTTACTTTATTACATCTCGAGCTGTGCATGAATAACCAGCCTCGTTCTATGACAATGGCAAATGTTGATTTCAGGAAATAAAGCGCAAAGCGAAAGCCAACAAAGGGATCAGAGTATTCGACATTAATCTATGCAAAGCAAGATGAAGGCAGACATTTTTCTTCATTGACAGAACTCATAACGCTTCTAACATGTCACTAGTCAGGCCGTGAACCTGCGCATTCATCATGTCACCTGAGAGGTGTATTCATACTCATTGCACTATTTGTCAGCTGCACTTCGGTTCTAATTGCTGTAACGCGTTACGAGACTCAAAATGTAATAATATCGGTTTATTCCCCCAGAGGAAGTAGCAACACAATGTCAGGAAAGATAATTCCATAGTTAAAGGGGTTGTACCGAGATAACAACTAGTGATGAGCGAACCTGCTCGGAAAAGACATCATCCAAGCATGTTCGGGTGCTAACCGAGTGTCTTCAGAGTGTTCTAAAAATGTGTCCCCACAGCCAGATGTTCGACAGCAGCAACACATTCAGGGATTGTCTGTTGAACAGCCATGAGACAAGCAACAGCGGGGATTTGAACACATTTTTTGAGCATGCCGGTTAGCACCCGAGCATGCTCGGAAAAAACTTTTTCTGAACTAAGGTCTTCTGAGCTTATCAATAAAGATGAGAGGATCCATTCATATAAGCTTGGTCCAGTGGCCACATTAGTACACCATGGATGAAGGATGGGAGACTTGTGTACCTCCATGATGAGAGTAGAAAATGCGTCACTCACCAATCCATTAAAACTTAGTCCTTTATCCCCTTATCAGGGACAGGGAAGTGGTGTTCAGGTGATGGGGGAGTGTGGAGGACGATGGCTGTTTCACGCTATTACAACACTTCTACGGGTCCAGGTGTGATGTGACGTGGGGCTACTTCCTTTATGGGCGGTCCAACATTCTACGTCAGCAAGGACATCAAGCATCACACATAAAATACATATTAACTTAGGCTGGGTTCATACTGCGTTCTGGCAGTCCGTTAGGCAGACTGCGTTACACCACGGCATAATGCTGCTATTAATCTCTATTTCGGGTGCATCACTAGCGCATGCCATAAAAGGGCGTGTGCTAGCAATGTGCCGTCATTAAGTGACAGACCCTGGGACGCGGGCTGCAGCATTTCCGGGTCCGTCACCGCTGCAACAACATTAGGTTGAGCGGGCACCATCCACTTATATACACATAAGGGGATCACCATTTGCATACCAAAGATAGGTACTAATAGACAAACAACAGTGTATGCATAGGAATTGGGATCACCACAGCAATAATTTTAAAATATCAAAAATCTTTATTTGTGAACAATACACAGAAAATTATTAAAAACACTTAAAAACCCATAACGTAAATTAGGGTGATGGGTCCACAACAATATTATGTTAAATACCAACAAGATATGCACATAACACAGCTACTTATAATACTCAAGCATAGTATAACATACACAGATCACATATGCCCATTAATGACCTGTAACATATATGTAGACGCACAAAATGTGATGTTGCTGGATGAGTACTACCAGGTTGGTAAGTGCATGGAAAAGTAGTAATTTACTGAGATGATGATGACTTTTGGGTTTTCATTGGCTGTAAGCCATAATCATAAACATTAACAGAAATAAACATTTGAAATAGATCGCTCTGTCTGTAATGACTCTATATATGAGTTTCACATTTTGTATTGAAGAACTGAAAAATTAACTTTTTGATGATATTCTAATTTTGTGAGATGCACCTGTAAATAAATTATCAGATGGGTTATCCAAGAGCAAAGGACCACCTGTGAAGAGCTACAGAAATAGCTGGGATCAGCAGCGACAATTGTTTAAAAAAAATCAATAAGTAATGCTCTCAACCTCCATGGCCTGCATGCACGCACACCATGCAAGACTCCATTGCTGAACAAAAAGATCAAGCCACTTTAAAGTTTGCTCAACAACATTTAGAAAAGTCTGTGAAATTCTGGGAGAATATAGTCTGGCCAAATAAGACCAAAATTGAACTCTTTGGATGCCATAATACAAACCCTATTTGGAGGCCAAAAGGGCACTGTATATCACCTCAAAAACACCATACCAACTGTGAAGTATGGAGGTGTCAATGTCATAGTGTGGGGCTGTTTTTCAGTATTCGTCACTGGCAAACTTCATATAATTGAAGGAAGGATGAATGGACAAATGATGGTGAAGATGAAATGAGGGTGGACATTTTAGCAAGACAATGATCCCAAACACACAGCCAAGGAAACTCCCAAATGGTTTCAGAGAAAGAAAATAAGGCTGTTGGAATGGCCAAGCCGATTACATAGCCTGAATCCAATAGAAAATGTATGGAAGGAACTAAGGTTCAGAGTTCATAGAAGGAGCCCACAGAACCCTCAGGATTTGAAGAGTGTTCATGTGGATGACTGGGCCAAAATCACATCTAAGTAATGCCTGCGACTAGTTTATCCATTCTGGAGGCATCTTGAAGCAGTCATCATCACCAACAAGTCTTTCACATGAAGTGTTAAATACATTTTAGTTAGTAAGCGTGTTCATCACTTTTTCCCTTTGTCTTATCTAATTTTTACACATAACTTCATTTATGGACACTGATTTATTTGCCTGAGTGGATTGGATGGGTGGTTACCGACTTCTGATTAGAATTTCATGTCACCAAAATTGGTGAGGTGTTCAATACTTATTTTACACCCTGTACTTATTAAAGCAAAAGAAAAGAGAACAGATCTCTTATAAATTCCTGGGCAAGTATTGAGGAAGCCATAATAATAATGTTTAAGTGGTGGATTTCACATTTATATGCAGACTTTGACACTTAGCTCCTTAGATAATGCACCGCCGAACTGTTACCTGCTCTTCTTGGGAAGTGCTTTAAGGAAAGTAAGGTTGTTACAGATGAGTACAGAAGAATTGATTTATCTCCCTGGAGGATAAGTAGAGAAAGTGTACACCTTGCTAATTAAAAATGATCACCTCCGCCATTGCAGATAAAGCATTACCAGTGCCCTCCACCCAGTGTCCATTACTCACCC